>NW_019944989.1:9817-61013 GCF_002910315.2 Salvelinus sp. IW2-2015
GGGAAATGTGGAAGATAGAATCCACAATAGTAGTGATCATTTCCCAGTCATGTGCAACATAGATCCTGACGTACGTTTTCGTGAAACGGGAACTGGATTTAAATTGGTGCTTTGACAAAACAAACAGAACTTTTTT
The DNA here is from genome assembly GCF_002910315.2 of Salvelinus sp. IW2-2015. Taxonomy (NCBI): domain Eukaryota; kingdom Metazoa; phylum Chordata; class Actinopteri; order Salmoniformes; family Salmonidae; genus Salvelinus; species Salvelinus sp. IW2-2015. Next base: position 9,954 of record NW_019944989.1, read on the forward strand.
AGACTCTGTGAAAAGGAGAGTCAGAAATTGTCAATGGAAGAAGACTGTGCTGCATCTGTGAATTCTGTCAAATTTTGATGCTGCTTTATGGCTACTCCAATAGGAGGGGGGGATGGTAGATAAAAGATAGTTCATTCGGTGGCTGAAGCATGCAATAACTTTGTATAATTTGATAGCATGATAGTCTTTCAGAGAAAGACTGGTTATAGACCTGTTTTCACATACATCAAATCTCTGTAAATTAATGGAAAAGTTGATTGTAGGTCGATGTATGTTATATTTGAACCATATGGGTCTATTTAGTCAACCCAGAGTGGATTCAGAAAATAAGGACTACCCTTGATGCATTAGTTAAAGTTAGTACTGACGTGACCAAAGCCTCTCGCATTGAAGGAAGTGAGGTCAATAGCATATTTTTGATATTGAAAAAGCATATGGTACAATGTGGTGGGAAAGCCTGATTAAATTGAATGGAATGGAAATTAGTGGGAGAATGTATAACCGGATTTATTGTTTGACCGAACCTTCCACTTCAGGGTGGGATTCGAGATATGAGGTGGAAAATGGAAATCTACAGGGTAGTGCTATTAGTCCTATCTGATTCATGTTGATGACTGACGATATTTTTGGGGATATTGGACAGGGTATAGGGGTGGAATTAAATGCAGATGATGGTGCAATTTGGAAAAGGGGAAGGAATATTCCTTTATGTAACGGAGAAATATGTGAGGTGCTGATGTAGCAGTAGAGGAATGGTCTTTATCATGGTTTTCCAGTTATCTTTGTCTAAATCTTGCCATACTGTATGTTGTTGCTAACGAAAAGATTAAGGAAGATGTCAGTGTTCAATTATATGGAGAACTAATGGAAAGGGTAACATAATTAAATAATTTGTGGCTTTGGATTGATGAAAAGCTTACATGGACACATGGTACATGTATTGAGACTAATGTAAGTACAGTAAGTATTACATCTTATGAGGACAATAGTTGGTCATGATTGAGGGGCAAATTTTACTGAATATTTATCGTACTTTGATGAGATCGTCCATTGATCTGTTTTCAAGTTACATAAATGGCTCCAACAAACAAGAAAACAATTTATTTCATAAAAAGGTTCTGAGTGAAAACTAATTTAGCTGCACGTCTATAGCAATGTCTTGGCAAAGACACAGGATTCAGAGATCGGAGTCTCTCGTGTTCCAATCCTGAAGCCCCCTCTCGTGCTTTGTATATGGTTTACATTTAAGTCATTTAGCAGACGCTCTTATCCAGAGCGACTTACAAATTGGAAAGTGAGGGCACTCAGGATGTGCGATGGTGCATTTAAAACTAATTTTTTAAAACTAATTTAGCTGCACGTCTATAGCAATGTCTTGGCAAAGACACAGGATTCAGAGATCGGAGTCTCTCGTGTTCCAATCCTGAAGCCCCCTCTCGTGCTTTGTATATGGTTTACATTTAGTCATTTAGCAGACGCTCTTATCCAGAGCGACTTACAAATTGGAAAGCGAGGGCACTCAGGATGTGCGATGGTGCATTTAAAACTACACCAGTTGAGGCTTTACAAGTAGATAATGGGGAAATGCCACAATCCCATAGAAGAGTTGAGCTAGCCCTGGCATACTTGGCAAGACTGAAGGTAGTACGGTAGATCATCCTACACTGACAGTACTGGAAGACTGTTGGGAATATGAACACTATCAAAGAGGGGTTTTTGGCCCAAGATTAGAAAAGGGTTGATGAACATGGACTCAGAGATATCGTTATAGGGCCATCTGTGGCAATAGGAAAGCGCCACCGTGGTTTAATACAAGACCACATGTTGATCTGAGCCTGATTGGAGAAAAGAAACAGTGGTGTGAAAGAAGATTATGTAGAAACAATACTGGATCAATATATTAGTAATCCATTTGATTCATATCTTGCGGTATATACAGATGGTTCAATGGATCCCATGTATGGAGAAGACGGGAGCAGGTGTTTTTATTCCTGAGTTCGATGTTAATCTATGCAAGAGACTAACTAATGATTTATCTGTAATATCAACAGAAATGGTTGCGATAATTGTTGGATTTGCAATGATAGAGGAGGTGCAACCAAAGAAGAGCAGTAATATGTTCGGACTCTGCATCAGTTGTGTAGTTTAAGATCTGGAAAGTCAGAACGTGAGGATTTATGTAAGTAAATAATTATGCTGTTGTTGGGGTTACAAAGCCATTTTATTGAAATTCAGTGCTGTTGCGTGACTGAGGTCACTTGAGTTCGTATGAACTATTACCGGGCTGGACTCTTTTTAGGGCCTAGGTATGGGACTGGTCTTAAGGACCAGAGATCATTGTGTTGTACACATTATTTGTGTGATCGTCTATTTTGGTAATACAACCAACGCAAAGGAACACAGTTGTTTTGAAGTTATTTACAATGTTTTAATGTTATGAAACATGTATTTCTATACTGACTTTTACATGAGTCCTTTGTATTGGGGTAGACTTGACGGACCAGACGTGACTCATTTCCTCACAAACAAAACGAGAAATCTATATTTTCTCTGGTAGGCACGACCTACCTGGCACCCCTAACAAACAATAACCTCAAGTCAAAACCGTTAAAAAATGGCATACGGTACACTGTACAGTGCACTAACCAGACCACTAGGTGAGGGGTTTGCACTGAAGGACAACATGATCTTAATCCATTTTCAGTGTAGTACCCTTCCTATGAATTGGATTGGCACAGTTTTTTCTGTTTGAGTCTCCGCAGCCCTTTCATCTTAAGCAAAAATGGCAGCTTTTTATTTAATTGTATAATATTTATTGCATGGGTCTACATTCAGTGCACTTGAACTTTAATCCAAATCCTGGGTCCAATGTGTTTGTGTGTGTGTAAGAGAGAGAGAGAGATAATAAAACCAGCACTAAGGAAGGCTACTGAGTGAGCGAGAAGGGGCACAACAAATAGTAACAACCTTGTCTGGAAGGACAGATGCAAACTTAGTTAATCAGTGACCTATGGTAAACTGCCTATTGCACCTTTTCTAGGCATATAGCTGTGTCACCTGCTATTAGTACTTTTCCATGTCTCTGTCTTTTCTAAAAAAATTCTGGAAAAAAAGTGTACACAAATAAACAATGTACACAGGAGATAGTTACTCTGCCGCTGCTTCTCTTCCACTAAAGTGCAACTGTGATCCTTCCTTCAGAATAGGAACCTAATTTGGAGTAAAATGACTTATTGTACATTTATTAAGGAGGAATGTGTTTACACTTCAGAATAGGGAACCTATGTCTGCAGAGAAGTGGTGTATCCTATATGCATTGGCAATGAGCATGACCACACTTTAGAATGGGAAACCTGTATTTGACTGTAGAGATGTTTTTGGGGCTATTTTGGCACTGTTAAAGCTTATCACTGTTGAATTACATAAGAATGAAGACCATTATCAAGCGCATACAACGGTGGAATACTTATTCTTAGTGTACTCTGCCCCAATCAGTCCCTTATTAAGACTGCAAATTACACATGCAGACACCTTACTAACTATTGATAAGCTTTGATTGTGGCAAATAAGGATGTAACTAATGAAAAACTAGTAATACATTACTAGTTTTTCAGGGCTTTGTCCTATAGATCTCCATTTTTATGGAATGGTCTGCCTACCATGTGAGAGACGCAGACTCGGTCTCAACCTTTAACTCTTTACTGAAGACTTATCTCTTCAGTAGGTCATATGATTGAGTGTAGTCTGGCCCAGGAGTGTGAAGGTGAACGGAAAGGCTCTGGAGCAAAGAACAACCCTTGCTGTCTCTGCCTGGCCGGTTCCCCTCTCTCCACTGGGATTCTCTGCTCTAACCCTATTACAGGGGCTGAATCACTGGCTTACTGGTGCTCTTTCATGCCGTCCCTAGGAGGGGTGCGTCACTTGAGTGGGTTGAGTCACTGACGTGATCTTCCTGTCTGGTTGGCGCCCCCCTTGGTTTGTGCGTGGCAGAGATCTTTTGTTATACTCGCCTTGGTCTACAGGATGGTAAATTGGTGGTTGAAGATATCCCTCTAGTGGTGTGGGGGCTGTGCTTTGGCAAGTGGGTGGGGTTTATATCCTTCCTGTTTGGCCCTGTCTGGGGGTATCATCGGATGGGGCCACAGTGTCTCCTGACCCCTCCTGTCTCAGCATCCAGTATTTATGCTGCAGTAGTTTATGTGTCGGGGGGCTAGGGTCAGTTTGTTATATCTGGAGTACTTCTCCTGTCTTATCCGGTGTCCTGTGTGAATTTAAGTATGCTCTCTCTCTAATTCTCTCTTTCTTTCTCTCTCTCGGAGGACCTGAGCCCTAGGACCATGCGTCAGGACTACCTGGCATGATGACTCCTTGCTGTCCCCAGTCCACCTGGCCGTGCTGCTGCTCCCAGTTTCAACTGTTCTGCCTGCGGCTATGGAACCCTGACCTGTTCACCGGACGTGCTACCTGTCCCAGACATGCTGTTTTCAACCCTCTAGAGACCGCAGGAGCGGTAGAGATACTCTTAATGATCGGCTATGAAAAGCCAACTGACATTTACTCCTGAGGTGCTGACTTGCTGCACCCTCGACAACTACTGTGATTATTATTATTTGACGATGCTGGTCATTTATGAACATTTGAACATCTTGGCATGTTCTGTTATAATCTCCACCGGCACAGCCAGAAGAGGACTGGCCACCCCTCATAGCCTGGTTCCTCTCTAGGTTTCTTCCTAGGTTTTGGCCTTTCTAMGGAGTTTTTCCTAGCCACCGTGCTTCTACACCTGCATTGCTTGCTGTTTGGGGTTTTAGGCTGGGTTTCTGTACAGCACTTTGAGATATCAGCTGATGTACGAAGGGCTATATAAATAAATTTGATTTGATTACGTATACAGTGTGAATAGGTAAACTAAAGACCTCATAAATGGCAAATAATATCTAATAAAGGCTGTATAAGCTGCTTACACACTCACTTATAACCTACAAATTAGTGCCTAATATGTGTGCCTTAAAACAAAGTGCTAATGTTGATTTATTTGACAGGGACAGTGCACATTAACACTGCTGTAAATGTGCCAGATTTAGCCAGCTAGCTAGTTTATCTATAGTCCCTCTGCAGATAGACATAAACATGTCAAATTAAAGAAAGAAATCAATCCAATCCCTAGATGGGTTTTAAACTTCCCCTTAGAACCAACTTCTCTGGTTTTCAATGGCTTATGTGGCATCAATATTAGTCAGAAACATTTACTAGTGTGTCAAAATTGACTACAAAGTCTAATTACGATAATTTTGGTCATAAAGTCAGTCTCATCCAAAACTTAGGTTTATAAGTGAGTTTGTCACGACTTCTGGAGAGTTGGGTTTGGATTATGATCATGCCCACTTGACCAGTGCCCACTAACACGAGAGAAGCAGCTGTGCTGATTGCGCTATATCAGCTGCGCACGCTCTTTTCAATCATTGAAGCCAGAATCTCCAGACAGTGAGACAGACCTGCTCATTATGCAGCGCCTCGGACATGTTTACATGAGACAACACTCAACAATGTTATGTTGAAATAACACTTTCCCTTAAACCATTTGTGGAGTGGCCACTTGCTGATGTGTTTGATAGTGATAACCCGAGTCTGCCACTTTTTGGGCAAAATGAGAATTGACATGATCAGAGCGGACTTGTATCCCATCTGGAACTTGTCAATATTCCAAAACCCATTTGCCAGCATCTTGTGACCACAGCGACCTGTTTTGTAACATGATTCAAAATGAAACACTAAGTTTACATGTTCTTTTAATAATGGACGTTAAACTTTTTTTAAACATTTTATCTAGACATTATGAAATAGTTTGACAACCATGTTTGTGTCACGTTCTGACCTTAGTTCCTTTTTTATGTCTTTATTTTAGTTTGGTCAGGGCATGAGTTGGGGTGGGCATTTTATGTTGTTTTCTATGTTTTGTTCTATGGTTATATTTCTATGTGTTTGGCCTAGTATGTTTCCCAATCAGAGGCAGGTGTCAGTCTTTGTCTCTGATTGGGAGCCATATTTAGGTAGCCTGTTTTCCTTTGTGTTTTGTGGGTGGTTGTTTCCTGTGTTTGTACCATACGGGACTGTTTCGATTTTTTTTAGTTCATTCACGTTGTTATTTTGTATTTTTGTAGTGTTCAGTTTTTATATTAAAATGGACACTTACCACGATGCACATTGGTCCGATATCTCTTACTCCTCGTCTGAAGAGGAGGAAAGCCGTTACAGTTTGTCTCATGGTAGGGTGGGGTTTGCAAAATGGGTCAACTTTGAGCACCTCTATCTCCTAAATGTTTTGGCATTTAGGTCCAAAAAGTTTGACCACTTCTACGATTGGCAAATATATTTAATAAGTTCAGATCAAATCAAAAGGGGTGGGGTCAAAAAGTGATTGAAATCAAATGGAATGATCCCATGTGTGAATGCATCAGGAGATTGAAAATAGAGATCGGCGTTAAAAAAAAGGTTAATAAAACTTTCCAGTAAATCTTTTTTATCAAATTTTGAAAGACATAAGGACCAACAATCTAGACAATCAGTAGATTTAGTTCAAATGTAATTTTATTCAATATTCTGGCTTGTAGAGGTTGTGAGAGGAAACTTTCAAAAAAGTTATATTGCTTTGTTTCAAACTGTTTAACCAGCAAGGTATCACAGACTGATATTGGGCACGCTACAACCCGACTGTTCCTAAAAAACACTTTCACTTTGTGTGAACTCACCAACACTACAGAATTTCAAGTATTAATCTATGGCTTGGTATTTAAATGTCCAGTAAGTCTTATAATTCAGTTGTAATTAGCTTTTATATAGACAGTGTCTCTTTTATATTCAGTAACACGTCCATTGTTATAGCATGTTTTTACCTTTTAATAAAAAAACACCCAGCTAACCTACTGATTTTGCAACACTTGCTAAGTATAGGGGTCCTAAGTCTAGCTAAAGGGTATGTGACCTGATTTAATGTGTGCATTTTCTCATGGTCTGAGAGCGCTTTAGGTGCCTTTTGGCAAACTCCAAGCGGGCTGTCATCCGTCTGGCCACTGTACCATAAAGGCTTGATTGGTGGAGTGCTGCAGAGATGGTTGTCCTTCTGGAAGGTTCTCCCAACTCCACAGAGGAACTCTAGAGCTCTGTCACCTTCCTGATCAAGGCCCTTCTCCCTGATTGCTCAGTTTGGTCGGGCGGCCAGCTCTAGGAAAAGTCTTGGTGGTTCCAAACTTCGTCCATTTAAGAATGTTGGAGGCTACTGTGTTCTTGGGGACCTTCAATTGTGCAGAAATGGTACCATTCCCCAGATCTATGCCTTGACACATTCCTGTCTCGGAGCTCTACAGAAAATTCCTTCGACCTCATATGGCTTGGATTTTGCTCTGACATGCATTTTCAACTGTGAGACCTTGTATACAGTTGAAGTCAGAAGCTTACATACACCTTAGCCAAATACATTTAAACTCAGTTTCACAATTCCTGACATTTAATCCTAGTAAAAAATTCCTGTCTTAGGTCAGTTAGGATCACCACTTTATTTTAAGAATGTGAAATTTCAGAATAATAGCAGAGAGAATGATTTCTTTCATCACATTCCCAGTGGGTCAGAAGTTTACATACACTCAAATAGCATTTGGTAGCATTTCCTTTAAATTGTTTAACTTGGGTCAAATGTTTTGGGTAGCCTTCCCAAATCTTCCCACAATAAGTTGCGTGAATTTTGGCCCATTCCTCCTGACAGAGCTGATGTAACTGAGTCAGGTTTGTAGGCCTCCTTGCTCACACACACTTTTTCAGTTCTGCCCACAAACTTTCTATGGGATTGAGGTCAGGGCGTTGTGAAGGCCACTCCAATACCTTGACTTTGTGGTCCTTAAGCCATTTTGCCACAACTTTGGATGTATGCTGGGGTCATTGTCCATTTGGAAGACCCATTTTTGACCAAGCTTTAACTTCCTGACTGATGTCTTGAGATGTTGCTTCAATATATCCACATAATTTTTTCTCCTCATGATGCCATCTATTTTATGAATTGCACCAGTCCCTCCTGCAGCAAAGCACCCGCACAACATGATGCTGCAACCCCCGTGCTTCACGGTTGGGATGGTGTTCTTCGGCTTGCAAGCCTCCCCCTTTTTCCTCCAAACATAACAATGGTCATTATGACCAAACAATTCTTATTTTTGTTTCATCAGACCAGAGGACATTTCTCCAAAAAGTACGATATTTGTCCCATGTGCAGTTGCAAACCATAGTCTGGCTTTTTTATGGCGGTTTTGGAGCAGTGGTTCTTCCTTGCTGAGCTGCCTTTCAGGTTATGTCGATATAGGACTCGTTTTACTGTGGATATAGATACTTTTTGTACCTGTTTCCTCCAGCATCTTCACAAGGTCCTTTGCTGTTGTTCTGGGATTGATTTTCACTTTTCGAACTAAAGTACGTTCATCTCTAGGAGGACAGACCACGTCTCCTTCCTGAGCGGTATGACGGCTTCATGTCAATGGTGTTTTACTTGCGTACTATTGTTTGTACAAATTACCGTGGTACTTCAGGCATTTGGAAATTGCTCCCAAGGATGAACCAGACTTGTGGAGGTCTACAATTTTTCTGAGGTCTTGGCCGATTTCTTTTGATTTTCCATGATGTCAGGCAAAGAGGCACTGAGTTTGAAAGTAGGCTTTGAAATACATCCACAGGTACACCTCCAATTGACTCAAATAATATCAATTAGCCTATCAGAAGCTTCTAAAGCCATACATCATTTTCTGGAATTTTCCAAGCTATTTAAAGGCACAGTCAACTTAGTGTATGTAAACTCTGACCGACTGGAATTGTGATACAGTGAATTATAAGTCAAATAATCTGTCTGTAAACAATTGTTAGAAACATAACTTGTGTCATTCGCAAAGTAGATGTTCCTTAACCGACTTGCCAAAACTATAGTTTGTTAACAAGAAATTTGTGGAGTGGTTGAAAAACGAGTTTTAATGACTCCAACCTAAGTGTAAGGGGCGGCAGGTAGCCTAGTGGTTAGAGCGTTGGAAGGTTGCAGGATCGAATCCCCGAGCTGACAAGGTAAAAATCTGTTGTTCTATCCCTGAACAAGGCAGTTAACCCACTGTTCTTAGGCCTTCTTTGAAAATAAGAATTTGTTCTTAACTCACTTGCCTAGTAAAAAATGTTAGCTTCTGACTTCAACTGTATGAATGCAAACAACTATTCACAGACTAATTTGAAAATGTAGATAACCTCTCAATAATTTTTTTTTTTTTTAAATATCCTACTTTGATAACAATTCAGTGAATTGGATGTTGTGATGGGGACAGGTTGGTCTAAAAAAAGAAATAAAAACAACTTCAAAACCCCTGTGACTGTCACTTTAGGCCCAGGCTGTGTGGTGCAAGGTTGAATGGTGGGACTTTGGGCAGGTGCACTCCATCGAAATGTAGGCCCTTCTCTCGGGTGTGCTCTCCAGATGCTGCTTTCTCCTCTCCCTCCTCCTCCTCCTCTCCCTCTGCTCCCACCTCTCCCTCTACTTGCTCCTCTCCATGTTCATCTCCCTCCATTATCCTTTCCCTCCTCTTCACTCTCCTCTTTCTCTCTCCCTCCACTCTCCTCTCTTGTGCCATTCCTCCCCACCTCACTCCAAAACATCTCTATCCCTCCGATCATCAGAGCCCTGCCTCTCCACATCACTTCCCTCGCTTTCACTATACTAGAGGTAGGGACTAACAGAGGGAGAGAGGACCTGCGCAACAAATTGGATACAATAGTGGTCAGAAATATCATCATTCTCTCTCTCTCCCTCTCACACTGTCCCTCTCTTCCTTTCTCTTTTTCTCAACCATACACATACTATCTTCCTAATAATCATCTCTTAGGGCTATTTAGGGTTCAAGACTCATGGTCAGATGACTTTTCATAGATGGTAAGATGTCAAAGTATGTGGCACAACAGTTTACAGATTCAACACACCAGCTATTGCTTATTTATTTAGAATGTTGAAAGTAAAAGATTACAACGACGACACTGTGAAATGTAGCCAAACAGGTTTAGAATAATTATTCATCTATTTCGATGGGCAGAGTTAGCTGGTTGTCTTCGAGATGATCAAGTGACAGCATCGCGAGCGAAGTATAATGTTGCCTTGTATTCTCGTTTTCTTGCCTGACAGACTAACCACAGGGTTTGCCAATGTTAGCTGATTAGTTACGAAGCTGGAACGGTTTCCAAAGGAATGGCATCGGTAGAAACAGGATCAAACAAACAACCATTAGCCGGCTATGTTAACAAATGTCACTGCAACTATATATCATATGAGTTCCACTGCACGGGCATCTACCCTAACATGACCGCTAAGCTGTCAAATAATAGGAAAACAAATTATCTTTGAAAGACAGGGTCCTGAAAAAGGGATGCTTCTTTTTTTGCTGAGTTTATGACAATTTAGTACTTTTTCCACCACTGGATGTGGATGGGGGTTATAGCATTTCTTTCACATGACCCATCAATTTACAAAATGTGTCTGGGTAAGCGTCATCTAATATTTATAAAATATTTTAATCTGGACACTTTCTGTTTATCTGGAATTTTTTCTTATTGTAGGCTACTACCACTTTTAGTCTTAATCTTTACTACACTACTGTTTAGCACATGACCTCACATGTGAATCCTTAAAGAGATGGGTGGGGCTGGCTTAAGAGGGTGTGAACAATGCTGAATGGGTGTAGACAAAGGAGAGCTCTCCAGTAGGTACCAAAACATTCAAAGGCCCTTTTCTCAAAAGCCCTTTTCTCAACAGTAAGTTTACAAGGTGATCAAATTTCAAAGCATAATTACTTTCCCATTGCTCCTCAAAAAATGCAGTGTGTGGTGTACAATTTTGTAGCTCTGAGTCTCTACTTTTAACCAATGTAAAAAAAAACATTTCAAATTTTGCTATATAAGACCAAATACAGGTGATGAGTCACTGTTTTCTGTATAGTATATGAATATCTGTACCTAGCAAACATGACAAACCATGACCTAAGCCCAACAGTTAAACACAAACTACTCTAATCTCCATTTCGGTAGCTTGTTAGCTGGGTGTCTGTATATCTAGCTAGTGAAAGTGACAGCTGAGGTTGACACTTCACAAGTGCAGCCCAAATTTACCACCGCGCACACAACATTTCTTGCCTGACAGACTAGCTAGATAGCTATAGCAAGCAGCTTGGGTCATTACCATATGAATTACATTGGTAGAAACAAGTTTAGTTAGCTGACTATGTGGCAACTTTTTAGATGACTATGTACAGCTAAAATATTTCCATGAGACAGAGAGCAATCATTCAAGCTCCTGCTTCACCGCTGATGTGCTCGCCTGTGCCAACCACATTATCATTACAGGATTTGCTAATCTGAGAGCCATTCCCCAAGTTTCACAGCAGCAAACATCAACAGCACCAAACATACAGTGCATTCGGAAAGTATTGAGACCCTTGACTTTTCCCACATTTTGTTACGTTACAGCCTTATTCTAAAATGGATTAAATCGTTTTTTTCCCTCATTCTACACATTATACCCGTAATGATGAAGTGAAAACATGTTTTAGAAATTTTAGCTAATTTATAAAAAAAATACCTTATTTACAGTATTCAGACCATTTGCTATGAGACTCGAAATTGAGCTCAGGTGCATCCTGTTTCCATTGATCATCCTTGAGATGTTTCTACAACTTGATTGGAGTCCACCTGTGTGTAGATTTATGACAGAGAAACATATTTCATCAATTCTGTAACGTAAGAAAATTCAAGGGGTCTGAATACTTTCTGAATGCACTGTATAGCTGCTGTTTACTTATTACATTCACCTTGACATCATCACTTTCAAAGTGCAAGGATGTGTCCGAATCCATATCACCAACCAACATAGATACAGCCTCTTCCACAGTGAAAAGGCGTGGACGCTACGGCGCCATCATTTTGAGTAAGTCTTTTATTTTTTACTTAAGAAAATCAAATGACAGCATACCCTGTTTCCAGTTTCTGGTTGATGACAACAGCCACCCAAATACGACAACAGGTTGTTAGCAAGTTAATTTCATGATATTGACACAGATATTATTGTTAGTAAAACAAGGCTGTTTGCGGCCATTATAGCTACTCTAACTTGATTAATAGCCTGAAATGGCTTCTTGATAGCTAGTTATACGGTTGGGAGATTGGGAACCTGTGGGCTAGTTAAAGCCAACTTAATAAAACTGCTAGGTGGCTAGTAGTATAATTTTATTTATTTACAAGACAAATCTGAGGGAGCATGTGCCCCTGTGCCCCCTATGGGCATGACGCCTCTGTTTACTAAATGTGAAATATCACATGTGAATTCTACAAACAATAACAGAAGAGTGGGAATAATAACTTTGTTCTCCCTCTCCCGTAAACTCCCTTTTTTTGTCTGACTCTCTGTACTTTCACAATCTCCTCTCCATCAAACCACACCCACAAGGCTTACTCATTTACTAAATGTTGATGAAAAGCAGACGTCAGTCTCCTATGTCAGTTGATGCACAATTGTATGGGTATGTCAGTCTTTGTCATTAGTGGCATCCTGGTCCTGTTTGTTCAATGCACTGAATCGACCACTGAGAGGAGGTGTTGCACAGGAGTTTTTCAAATACATGAATTCAATATCAGGTTAGTTTATGTCAATATTCAATACAGAAATCAACAGTGTTGTTGGTATTCAAAACTTTTATTACAGATATACATCAATGATCTCACTACAGGTAGTAAATTCACATTTCATATATAATGTCTCTATGCAGTTGAATTCCCTGTTAGTGTCTCAGAGTGTTACAATTGGATTTTATTTATTTGTCATCCAGAGTCATTGAACTGTTAAGGGACATTTGCCACGTAACCCAGGGCTGAATACACCTAAGAATGTGTTAGATGACACAACGTTAAACAAACTGTAAAGATGTACCTTTGATTCAGCATCATAAAAGGAAAGCATCTGTCTGTCACAATCAAAGAAAACTCCAAGTGTTGTAAGAATTGCTTTTCCTGTTGCTGATAGGCTTAGAAATATTAAAGGGCTTTCGTTTCCAGATACTGGCATTTGAGGGTCAGCATGGACATAATAACCTTTCTCTTTTTCACATGTTAAAACCCAGAAACCATTCTCAGGGGTTAAGGGGACAACCACAGTTTTGTTGACTGCTGTGTCTGTGGCCACTCCAACATACCATGACTGTTTCTCTTTGCTAAAAATGGAATCTTCCCTCACCTTCACTTCCCAGTATGACTGTCCGGAGCTGAATCTGTCCTCACTAAAGACATGAAGAGCTGTGGGAACATCAGTTACTTTTGAGTCCCTACAATAAACCTTCTTTCTACCTGCATACACGTCTAGGTTAGGGTGAGCAGACGTTGGGTCCAGAGTGATGTCCACTAAAAAAAAGAGATTAAGATTTGGTTCATTCACTCACATGGTTTGCTGATATGGATGTTACTTGAAGGTACAGCCATGTAATGATATTATGTTAGTTCTTTATTCATGTGTCCTACCTTTGAATCTCTTCACTTCTCCCCATGCTGCAAATGAACAAATCAAATCGGAGAAACATTTAGCCGCTAATCTTATCAACAGAAAATAGATATTGGGTTGTACCACCTTTTCTTCTTATGGGTGTTCTTCAATAAATGTTATTAACCCTGAATGACTGTGCTTGTGGGGTGAATAAGATCTAAAAAACAGATAAAAAAACATTAAATAATGAAAAGGTATGTCAATATAAATGTACCTTTTGGGACACATTTCTTCTGTGTAGTAGTTTCCTTCGCAGTTTGCATACCACATTCTGCATGAGTAAAACATATGGTTATTGACAGTTTATTATTGATATAATCAACCTATCTATATGCTCAATGCATGATAAATGACTAATTGAGTTAAAGATAGAATCCTTAGCTGCTACATACATTTTTGTTACTTATAAAGTATTGATTTATACCCATTGTTTTTTGAAGACTATAACTTGTAAATGCCTCATGAGCTTAGGTCAACTGTTTTACCACATCAGAGCACAAAATATAAGTTTGTTTAACTCCAATGTTTTTAAACAATATATAGCCTCAGAACACGGTTAAAAATGTATAGCCTCAAAACATGGTTAAAAATTCCCTGGAAACCCAATGTTGAATTCCATTGAATTATATTTCAGGGCAGAAATTCGTTTTTGAATCAGTAAAGTTTCCTCTCATGACCTCTACAAGCCAGAATGTACATTAAACGTACTTTACCGGTTGTCCATGTGGTTGGTCCACAGAACTATAATTACATCAACTTTTCAAAGCGCTGGAAGAGCTTTACATTTTTATCACCGGAAGCAAGCGCATAAGATAAAAATTAAATGCACGAGACGCACGCATACTTGCCAAGCTCGTGCAAGTGTTTACATGGTTCTGCACATGCAGATGCAATGTGCATCAATGACATAACACCTGCCCTGATCCACCTGCTCAAACTGCCATCTCCAGAGCCGCATCACTCTCCACCACATGGCCTCAAACTGCACCCTTTTGTTTCTCTCTGTCGCCCACACACTTTCAACATTCAGATACTTTTTTTACATTTTCATTGTGTTAATGATGGAGGATTGGTTGATTTCCAGTTTTTAATTATACGTTTTTTCAACATAATTGATGAGGAAAGTATCGTCCAACCCATCGGGTATCTCACTGCACTCATATGCCATGTCTTGAAATATTCAAACAGATCGAAAAAAAAAAGTACATTTACATTGTAAACGAGAGGCCACCTGGATCTTTAATTTAATGTCGACTTTGATCTGAAGCCATTCTTGTGATTATTTTGCTTTTGTAAATGTTTATTGGCCTATGTCGCCAAATTGTATGTATTATCGTATGTTATCCATTCATGATTTTATATATGTTCTATTTATATCTGTAAATCAACCAATGAGATCGGGCCACGCCCGGGCATGATTGCAGACACCTGTGTGTGTCCTTTCAAAGTATATAAACTAGTGACCCGCAGTGTTTGTCATTATACCCTAATAAAGACAGCTGGTCTGTCAAAAATGTTGGTTATAAAATTATTGCATCTGAGCTTCTAGAGTGTGCGGCTCACCTCTTCTTTTCAAATATTTCTGACAGCCAACTTTCTAACTCCGCCCATACCTTTTGGACTTTAAAGCATTCCCAAAAGGCATGGAGTATTGAGTCATTGTTTGTTTTACATGGCTCTGCCTTTGTGCTGTAGAATTTGTGAATTTTGTCTCTTGTATATTAAACTACACTGCTCAAAAAAATAAAGGGAACACTTAAACAACACAATGTAACTCCAAGTCAATCACACTTCTGTGAAATCAAACTGGCCACTTAGGAAGCAACACTGATTGACAATAAATTTCACATGCTGTTGTGCAAATGGAATAGACAAAAGGTGGAAATTATAGGCAATTAGCAAGACACCCCCAATAAAGGAAGTGGTTCTGCAGGTGGTGACCACAGACCACTTCTCAGTTCCTATGCTTCCTGGCTGATGTTTTGGTCACTTTTGAATGCTGGCGGTGCTTTCACTCTAGTGGTAGCATGAGACGGAGTCTACAACCCACACAAGTGGCTCAGGTATTGGCAGCTCATCCAGGATGGCACATCAATGCTATCTTGTGCCCCTTTTCTAAAGCATTTCATCAGATAACGCAGGCCTGGGCAACTCTAGTCCTCAGCGGCCTGATTGGTGTCACACTTTTGCCCAGTCCCAGCTAACACACCTGACTCCAATAATCAACTAATCGTGGTCTTCAGTTAAAAATGCAATTAGTTTAAATCAGCTGTGTTTTTGCTTTAGGACATTTACAGTTGATGTCGGAAGTTTACATACACCTTAGCCAAATACATTTAAAATCAGTTTTTCACAATTCCTGAACTTTACTCCGAGTAAAAATTCCCTGTCTTAGGCCAGTGGGGATAACCACTTTATTTTAAAGATGTGAAATGTCAGAATCATCTTAGAGAGAATGATTTCTTTTCAGCTTTTATATCTTTCATCACATTCCCAGTGGGTCAGAAGTTACATACACTCAATTAGTATTTGGTAGCATTGCCTTTAAATTGTTTAACTTGGGTCAAACGTTTCAGGTAGCCTTCCACAAGCTTCCCACAATCGTTGGGTGAATTTTGGCCCATTCCTCTGACAGAGCTGGTGTAACTGAGTCAGGTTGATAGGCCTCCTTGCTCGCACACACTTTTTCAGTTCTGCCCACAAATTGTCTGTAGGATTGAGGTCAGGGCATCCACAGGTACACCTCCAATTGACTCAAAGTATGTCAATTAGCCTATCAGAAGCTTCTAAAGCCATGACATAATTTTCTGGAATTTTCCAAGCTGTTTAAAGGCACAGTCATCTTAGTGCATGTAATCTGACCGACTGGAATTGTGATACAGTGAATTATAAGTGAAATAATCTGTCTGTCAACAATTGTTGGAAAAATGACTTGTGTCATGCACAAAGTAGATGTCCTAACCGACTTGCCAAAACTATAGTTTGTTAACAAGAAATTTGTGGAGTGATTGAAAAACATGTTTTAATGACTCCAACCTAAGTGTATGTAATCTTCCAACTTCAACTGTATATAATATTTGTATTAAATATATTATTTCAGCTGGAAAGTAATTCGACTTTCCTGTGGATATATTGTCTCACATTTCCACCGCCAAAAGGGCCAACCGCATGGACAAACGTAAAAGTACATTAAAATATATTTATATTTTACATTCTGGCATGCAGAGGTCATGAGAGGAAACTTTCCTGATTCAAATGCTCATTTCTGCCTGAAGTACAATTCAACGTTGGGTTTCCTGGCAAGGTTAAACCTAAAATGTTGATATCATGGATGGTCAGTCCTTGCGTCCATAGCTCTGTGTATGAACTTGAGAGTGGTTACATTTCTCCAGGCCCACCCCTCAGCTTTTTACCAAAACAGAGGTGGGGTGTCCGCTTTGTTATTATTTCAATTAAGGACTCTATAATAGAACAGTACCTCCATTTGGCGCTTGACTTTGATCACCTTCACCTGGAGATGTATTATAAACGGAGTGTCATACTAAGAAATAGTGTTTGAAAATAGAACATATCTTTCATTCGAACCCCACCTTACTGAGTTTCATTCTAAACTTATTTTTGTCAATTTCTAATCAAATGACACACATTTTTTAGCTAATGTACATCAAATAATCAACAAACATCTTCACCACAAAACACAATAAATGCTCAGTCAAGTTACCTTAGCAATGTTAAATAAAAATATAATTACATAATTAACAAAATATACCTCTGACAAGAGCCGTTTCTTCTATTAAAAGAAAACAAAAAAATAAGAAAACAAATATGTTAAAAATCATGTTATAATATGTGTATATATACACACAATAGTAAAACATATACTGTAGAAGTCATACCTGGCCTCTCCGTAGACTCTGTTTTATCTGAAATGCAATGACACTAATATTAATATAGGTAGGTCATGCAATCTTACTTTGTTAAAATGTAATGTTTTATATCAGGGATGTTTTCAATGTTATCATCAAACCTAATATTATAAAAGGGCAAATCCTAACTTTCACTTAAGTAAAATTTTCACAAAATCTCCCATTGACATCTGTGCATGACTAGGTGATAATTTGACTTAAGTGGAAGTTAGGATTTGCAACTAAATTATTAGACAACACTTAATACCATCTGCATTTTCCTTTTCCCTTGATGTTGAGGGTCTGATAAACGCTCCAGGAGGAGGAAAATTAGATATTGTAAATGTAAAACCAAATAACATATTGTCAATGATATGGATGGATGTTAGGGATTAATCAATGCGGTCTAACTTGAAAAAATTCAAAAGTTTGGACACACCTATTCATTCAAGGGTTTTTCTTTATTTTTACTATTTTCTACATTGTAGAATAATAGTGAAGACATCAAAACGATGAAATAACACATATGGAATCATCTAGTAACCAAAAAATTGTTAAACAAATCAAAATATATTTAAGATTTTAGATTTTTCAAAGTAGCCACCCTTTGCCAAGATGACAGCTTTGCACACTCTTGGCATTCTCTAAACCGGCTTCGTGTTTTGGGTCATTGTCCTGTTGAAAAATAAATGATAGTCGCACTAAGCGCAAACCAGATGGGATGGCATATTGCTCCAGAATGCTGTGGTAGACATGCTGGTTAAGTGAGTCTTTAATTCTAAATAAATCACAGACAATGTAACCAGCAAAGCACCCCCACACCTCCTCCGCAAAGCTTCACGGTGGGAACCACACGTGCAGACATCATCTGCGTCTCACAAAGACATGCGGTTGGAACCAAAAATCTCACATTTGGACTCATCAGACCAAAGAACAGATTTCCACAGGTCTAATGTCCATTGCTCGTGTTATTTGTCCCAAGAAATTCTCTTCTTATTATTGTTGATGTCCTTTAGTAGTGGTTTCTTTGCAGCAATTCGACCATGAAGGCCTGATTCAGTCAGTCTCCTCTGAACAGTTGATGTTGAGGATGCGTCTCTTTCTTGAACCCTGTGAAGCATTTATTTCAGCTGAAATTTCTGAGGCTGGTAATTCTAATGAACTTATCCTCTGCAGCAGAGTTAACTCTGGGTCTTCCTTTCCTGTGGCGGTCCTCATGAGAGCCAGTTTCATCATAGCACTTGATGGTTTTTGCAACTGTACTTGAAGAAACTTTCAAAGTTCTTGACATTTTCCAGATTGACTGACCTTCGTGTCTTAAAGTAATGATGGACTGTCATTTCTCTTGACTTATTTGAGCTGTTCTTGCCATAATATGGACTTGGTCTTTTACCAAATAGGGCTATCTTCTGTATATGACCCCTACCTTGTCACAACATAACTGATTGGCTCAAACGCATTAATTAGGAAAGAAATTCCACAAATTAACTTTTAACAATGCTCACCTGTTAATTGAAATGGATTCCAGGTGACTACCTCATAAAGCTGGTTGAGAGAATGCCAAGAGTGTGCAAAGCTGTCATCAAGGCAAAGGGTGGCTACTTTGAAGAATCTTAAATATAAAATATATTTTGATTTGTTTAACACTTTTTAGGCTACTACATGATTCCATATGTGTTATTTCATAGTTTTGATGTCTTCACTATTATTCTACAATGTACAATATTCAAAAAATATAGAAAAACCCTTGAATGAGTAGGTGTTGAATGAGTAGAATAGTCTAGCTCACCCTATTAAGATCCGTTCTACCATTAATAGACCATTAATACTCTGTTCACAATTAAATGAATGTGTGTTAGCTTGTTGACATACCAGTTTTTTTGTTCCAGATGAAGAGCCCAATGACAGTAAAGACGACTAGCAGTAAAATAATCAGGGTCGTGATGAAGGCTCCAAGACTCCAATGTCCTGTACAAAGGATTTATCAAACCACTTAAAATGTACATACAAAAAATATCTATATTTAAAATCTGAATTGAGTCATATTTCCCACGTTTATGATGTTGTCTTTTGGTAGATACAGTAACTCAAGACAACATATTAGAGGTCTTCACCGGTCCACCTGTACCCGAAAAGCCGGGATGTACCTAATTGTCATGGATCTCGGGTATTTGCCCGATTTGCCCGTGAGGACCCGTACAGACCCGAACTCGACTGGTGCCGTAGAGAGAGAGTGAAAATGTACAATTGATGCTGCTGCTCTTTCTTTTCACGTAAGTGGTGTATGAAGCTTGTCGTTGTTGCCGGCCAATCACAAATCATCAAAGCAGCACTATAATAGTTTTTTGGCATTATAGTTGGCATTTTCTACTATAGCCCATATGCATTTTAGTAATTTACCAGACACTCTTATCTAGAACAACTTACAGGAGCAATTAGGTTTATGTTTAAGACAGATGTTTCATCTTGTGTGCTCGGGAATTCGAACCAGCAACCTTTCGGTTACTGGTTCAACGCTCTTAACCGCAAGGCCACCTGCTTCCATAGAAATGCATTAAATAACACATTCACAAGTGGCAAAATAGACAGTCAAAATCCTTTATCATAAGGAATACTATATGCTATATCAGTTCCACTATTAATATGTAATGTATCTAGGAGATATAAGAAAGTAGCATTGTTGAATACTCGTTTCTGATTGGCTAGAAGGGCATTCTAGAATGGTCATTTAAAATCCGATAACGGGACAGTTGGAAAAGATATTGGGACACCTTGCAATCATGAAACAATAAGTGCCTACACATGCAGACCATATTTACCACAAAGTTATAGAACTAGCAACCAAAAGATGAGAAAGTATAAATTGGAAAATAAAAATATAAATGAAAAAAAGTATTTATACCGCTAAATGTGTGCTTTCATATGGTTTTCTTCGGCAACTGTGGTATAAGCAGTTGCCAAAGAAAAGTGATATTCAATGTCTTTATATTACCTTGGAAAAATAACGTTTGGCTCCAGCTCGTCCCGCTGCGTCGTCCATTATTTCCAAGGTAATGTACAGAACGGAGGCATTTATCCCTTACTTAACCGCTTTTTTATTGCCACAAAACTACTTCCATCCTTCCTTAAAAATGTTTAACCAGGTTACCTTCAGATGAGTTTTGTCACCTGTATCTAATCAATGGAAGATGGAATTAAAATGAAGGCATTAAAAGGTAAATGAGAAGGATCGGCTACAATGACCAAGATCTATGGCAGCTAGATGTTAGTCTAACTAGCACGCGTCGACTTGCTTGGTGTTTCTCTCTCCCTGCCTGTAGCCCACATCACTCTCTCACACACACACACACACACACACACACACACACACACACACACACACACACCCTCTCTCTCTCCATCGCGCTTTAACAGTCCAGTTAACAACAGCGATTTTTTAAATGCTTATTTTTTGCCTCTTCCCTCGGATTGGATTGGACAGGGTCTGGTTGTCCTTGAGTCCGTTCAGACCGGATCTCTATCTTTTAAGAATCAATTTATTCCGGTAGGGGTCCGTGTAGAAAAGCCCAAGATCCATTTCACAACATGTTTTTGTGTTGATTGTTCTGTGGGTGTAATGAACTTATTGTGTTACATTGACTAAGATATTAAATGATAAGATGCTGATTAAGATTTCTGAGATTCTCACCGTCCATTGGAGCTCTGGGCAGGATTCTACTCTCCTTCTCCTCCTCCTCAGACAGAGAGACTGTACAGGAGAGCCAATCGGAGTCTGAGGGAGAATACAGCAGCCAACTACTTACGCTCACCAAGCCCTGAGAATCTGATGAGAGAGAGAGAGAGAGAGAGATGAACATTTTACATCAATTTCTATTTTATCATTGCAAGTAATGTTATTACCATGTGTGTAGAGTACTTCTTGTACATTTCTGAGCTCTGCGCCTTCTTTGTTTTTCCAGGTGAGTGTAGGTTGTGGTGACCAGCCCACTGATGAACAGGTAACGTTCACCTGGCCTCCTCCTCCTCTTGCTTCAGCAAGAGACAAAACTGGGATACCACCTAATACTATTGGAAAGATAGGGAGTTCAATCCCAAAAATAGATAGGACTATTATAAGTTTTGTTCTATTTTCCAGAATTGTTCACAAGTTCAACAAAATGAGCAATAGTAGTTTGATTCTGAACTAGATTCCCACCAAAAGTACAGTATCTCTCCATAAATAAGTTTACATCACGTGTTATGTTTGTTTACAGGTTCATTAATTGCAGAAACATAGTCCTCTGCTCCTTACCAATCAGTGTGAGGGACACACTGGCCTTTTCATACCACTGTTCGCTGCTGACACGGCACACATACTCGCCCCTGTCTTCCAAAGTGACCCTGTCTAGTCTCAGGGACACGTTCCCCCTCTCCAGCCCCCCAGTTAGAGACACCCTGCCCCAGTACCGGGGGTCCACAGATGCCTGGATGCTGTGGTCCTTGTATAACAAGGCAGGTCGGTTGAAGTTACCAGGCCGGTACCAACGCACCTCCAACGGCTCTGCACTGAAGATAGGTGAGAGTTCACAAGGTAGGGAGATGGAGGCGTTTATCCGGGTCAAAATCGGACCATGAGGGACCACCAAAGTGAAGATCTCTGGGGTAAAGGGTAACAGAAAGAAGAATGTACAATGAAGAATTATCATTCACTTTGCCCTGTTTATGCACTCAGTGTTGTTACATTGGACAAGGAAGAGTAGTTATTTACTCAAAAATACTTTGTAAACATTCTTACCAGAGTTTTGAGCTGGGATAGGATCAGTGACAACTGACAGTATCAGCACCCTCATAAATACCCCTGTGTTGAAGAGACAGGACAACAACACTGTTACATTAACCAGCTAAATGTATATATCAATCAAACGATCATTTGAACACAGTTTCATGTGTGTTAGAAAAATATCTCTACAAAACAGGGCATTACATT
Organism: Salvelinus sp. IW2-2015; assembly: GCF_002910315.2. NCBI lineage: Eukaryota > Metazoa > Chordata > Actinopteri > Salmoniformes > Salmonidae > Salvelinus > Salvelinus sp. IW2-2015. The sequence continues at coordinate 32,416 of NW_019944989.1, forward strand.
ATGCACTTTGGAATTTCAGATGATGGGACAGTGTGTCTGACAGTGTCATGTATTTATTGCCATGCCAACTTCAACCCACATAAAAGGCAATAAAATGACTACCAGACAATGTTGCAACAATCATGTGACTTTCACTGATCACAGTAGATATTGAAACGGACTAAAAGTCTTGAACAAAACATAAAACGCTGTACGAACGTAATCCTTATTTTGTTAAATTGGTTAATAAACTATTAATTAAAACACCATCTCTATGCACATGATCTTTGATCAGAAACTAACCTGAAACTGGGAAACAAGCAACAAAAATCATAATGTCAAGATTAAAACAAGGAAAGAGGGGAGTAGGACACCATTCTTCTATGATACGTGAACTCTCAATTCTAGAGAACCATCATATTACTATACATTTTATATAGGAAGGCTGCAACTCATACAGTGTAATGGAATTAATTTGTACCCGAGTGCATAGTTCCTCTCCCTTGATTTCCTGTTATTGCAAAACCAAAACGCCTGTTATTTTCTGGTAATCCGGTAGATTCATGGCAATCCGAATATCACAATGTATTTGAATGATACTTTGAGTTCCACTTCGTAAACGAGAGAATAGACCAGTAAGCATAAGACGTAGGTTTTGCCTCTACAGCCTGTCCACTTGTATGACATTATCTGTGCGTTCACTTTCACCACCAAGGGTAACTGATTTACAAGTTAGCTGCCTACAGTTTCTACTAAGCATGAAGGGGACCAATTGTCGAGACCCATTGCCTTGACTGACCGTGCTTATTTGATACCCTCCATACAGTATGTAACAAACAGTACAACGTTTATTTTGTGAATAAATAATACATCAAATTACCAGCTCTATGACTTGATCAAAACCCCAGCTGTAATAAGGACACAATCCAGAAAAATACGCATTTGTAAAAAAAGATAGACAAGGAGAGGAGTGAAAAAAGGAAAAAGTGAGAATCCCATTCTTTAAAGAGGGCAGAGTTGTTAATCATAGAGTGAAGTTTATTTGTACCTGAGTGCATGGTCCCTCTCCTTCGCTTTTCCAGCTGTCGTGACATAAAAACCTTCTGTAGGTAATTGGCATGCTATGGCAAAACGTATGACCACGATGTATTAAAGTTCTCCTTTGGAGCCCAAAATTATAATAGAAAAGAAAATACTCAGTTCTCCCTCTCCTGTCTGTCCACACCCTGCCTTTAAGGTTGTGGACTTACCTTTCACATTCTCCGTGGTGCACTATAAAACTACACCCAACACCTGTCTTTCAGCAGTTTGATTATTAATGAGGGATGCGAATAGTGTAGCTTGTCCCTGAGCTGGCCGACAAAAGGTTTCTCACGTCTCTGCCTGCTGTAGATACTGCAAGTTGGTTCTAACCTTAAAAGTAACAACAAAGAATGTTAGCAGGTCTGTTAGGAAATGCCTTTGTCACACCATCTGGATAAGGGCATTTCTGTGCTGCACCAGAAATACTCTTAATGGGGAGATGGGAAACTCCTTTTTATTTGTGCTATTAAATTCCTCTTTAATTTACAAATTCATCATTAGGCACACCTGGACTCCATTACCTCACTCATTACCTTTCCTTTATCTGGTACTCCCTTGGGTTTTTTCCCCAGGCAGTATTGTTTCTGTTGTCTAGACTCCTACTCCTACGTTGCATCGGTACTTGTTATATTAAACTTACCACCTGCTTCAAGACTCCCAGCGTCTACGTTACATTAAGTCACCGAAATTATTTGAATTAACAATTGAGGTAGCTATGTTATCTAACTCAACGCTTAACTAAATCAAATGTATTTATACATCCCTTTTTACATCAGCAGGTGTCACAAAGTGCTATACAGAAACCCAGCCTAAAACCCCAAACAGCAAGCAATGCAGATGCAGAAGCACAGTGGCTAGGAAAAACTCCCTAGAAAGGCAGAAACCTAGAGAGGAACCAGGCTCTGAGTGGCCAGTCGTCTTCTGGCTGTGCTGGGTGGAGATTATAAGAGTACATGGCTATTAAGGCCAGTTTGTTCTTCAAGACGTTAAAACGCTCATAGTTGACCAGCGGGTTCAAATAATAATCAGAGTAGTTGTAGAGGATGCAACAGGTCAGTACCTCAGGAGTAAATGTCAGTTGGCTTTCATAGCTGAGCATTCAGAGGTCGAGACAAAATGTGTGGTAGAGAGAGAGTTGAAAACAGCAGGGAGAGGGACAAGGTAGCACATCCGGTTAACAGGTCAGGGTTCCATAGCCGCAGGCAGAACAGTTGAAATGGAGCAGCAGCACGACCAGGTGGACTCTGGACAGCCAGGAGTCATCAGGCCAGGAAGTCCTGGGGCATTGTCCTAGGGCTCAGGTCCTCCAGGAGGGAGAGAGGGAGAGAGAGAGAATTAGAGGGAGCATACTTAAATTCATACAGGACACCATATAAGACAGGAGAATTACACCAGACATAACAGACTGACCCTAGCCCCCCGGCATATAGACTATTGCATCATAGATACTGGAGGCTGAGATAAGGGGCTTCAGGGGACACTGTGGCCCCGTCCTACGATACCCCCGGACAGTGCCAACCAGACAGGGTATAACTCCACCCACTTTGCCAAAGCACAGCCCCCACACAACTAGAGGGATATCAACAGATCACCAACTTACTACCCTGAGACAAGGCTGAGTATAGCCCGTGAAGATCTCCTGCACCGCAAGAGCCCGAGGGGGTGCTCCAGAGCCTTGCCATTCACCTTCGCACCCCTGGGCCAGACTACACTCAATCATAGGACCTACTGAAGAGATGAGTCTTCAGTAGACTCAAAGATCGAGACCGAATCTGCGTCACTCACATAGATAGGCAGATCATTCCATAAAAAATTGAGCTCGATAGGAGAAAGCCCTGCCTCCAGCTGATTGCTTAGAGATTTTAGGGACAATAAGGAGGCTTGCATCTTGTGATCGTAGAGTACATGTAGGTATGTATGGCAAGACCAAATCGGAGAAATAGGTAGGAGCAAGTCCATGTAAGGCTTGTACAATTCATTTGGAAAGTATTCAGACCCCTTGACTTGTTCCACATTGTTAAGTTACAGACATTGTAAACTTCATTAAATAAAACATTTTCCTCATTAATCTACACACATTACCCCATAATGACATACAGTAGCAAAAACAGGTTTTTAGAAGTGTTTGCAAATGTATAAAAAATTATATATATATATACAGTGGGGTGAACAAGTTTTTGATGCACTGGCGATTTTGCAGGTTTTCCTACTTACAAAGCATGTAGAGGTCTGTAATTTTTATCATAAGTACACTTCAACTGTGAGAGACGGAATCTAAAAAAAATCCAGAAAATCACATTGTATGATTTTTCAGTAATTAATTTGCATTTTATTGCATGACATAAGTATTTGATCACCTACCAACCAGTAAGAATTCCGGCTAATTTTATTAGTCACTTGCGCCAAATACAACAGGTGTAGTAGACCTTACAGTGAAATGCTTACTTATGAGCCCCTAACCAACAGTGCAGTTTCAAAAAAAAATATGAATAAGATTAAAACCTGTCTAGGACACACGTTCCGCTAGCGGAACCCCGCCCACATTCCACTGAAAGCAACGCAAGAAAATAAAAAAAACTATTTCAGAAATATTTAACTTTCAACATTAACTTCTTTGGGCTGCAAGCCCGATGTCGGGCACAATAGAAAAGCAGGCCAAGTGCAGTGCGCGAAATTCAAAAAAATTTTAAAGAATATTTAACTTCACACATTACAAGTCCAATACAGCCAAATGAAAGATAAAACATCTTGTGAATCCAGCCAACATGTCTGATTTTTTAAATGTTTTACAGCGAAAACAACCACCTATATTATGTAGCTCCACCAAATAACAAAAAAGCACAGACATTTCTTTCACAGCACAGGTAGCTTGCACAAAACCGACCAAATAGAGATAGATTAGTCACTAACCAAGAAACAACTTCATCAGATGACAGTCTATTAACATGTTATACAATAATCATGTTTTGTTCGAAAATGTGCATATCAGTATAAATATAGTTTTACATTGCAGCTACAATCACAATAGCACCAAGCAGCTAGAACAATTACAGAGACCAACGTGAAATACCCTAAATACTCATCATAAAACATTTATGAAAAATACCATGTGTACAGCAAATGAAAGACAAACATCTTGAATCCAGCCAATATTTCAGATTTTTTAAGTGTTTTACAGCGAAAACACAATATAGCATATATATTAGCTTACTACAACAGCAACCACACAACCGCATTCATTCAACAAAGTTATCGATAGCGAAAAAACCAGCAAAAGATTTATTCACTAACTTCACGATCTTCATCAGATGACAGTCTATAACATCATATTACCACAATACATATATGCGTTTGTTCGAAAATGTGCATATTTAGAGCTGAAATCCGTGGTTAACATGTGAAAACGTAGCAACTTTTTCCCAGGAATGTCCGATATATTTCTGACACTACCTAATCTGACCAAATAACTTATCATAAACTTACAAAAAAATACATGTTGACAGCAAAATGAAGATACACTAGTTCTTAATCAAGCCGCTGGTTAGATTTTTCAAATAACTTTAGTACGACATACTGCTTAGTTATAGCGAGACAGCGACCAAAATCAGGGCGGAAAATATTACTAAACATTTTCAACAGAAATACGAAATAACATCATAATGGTCCTACTTTTGTTGAGCTTCCATCAGAATCTTGTAACAAGGTGTCCTTGTCCAGAACAATCGTTGTTTTTAGAATGTCCTCTTATCCTGTCGAATTAGCAACCAAAAGCTACCAAGTGGCGCGAAGCTGTCCTCGTCACCAAACGCAGAGAACGGAAAAAGCCAAAACTCCGATAAACTTTCAATAATCTAATAAAACTATGTTGAAAAAACATACTTTACGATGATATTATCACATTTATCAAATAAAATCAAAGCCGGAGATATTAGCCGTCTATAACGAAAGCTTTTCAGAAGCCAATACTGATGTCCTTCCCGCGCCTTGCTGAACAAAGAGAAATTGGGGTCATGTCATCCAAGAGCTCTCATTTGATCTTCAGATCAGCTATACACCCCATTTCACCTCTCACTGCCTGTGACATCTAGTGGAAGGCGTATTGAAGTGCATGTATATCCATAATTTCAAGCAAATTAATAGCAGGCCCTGGAACAAGACCTCGATTCAGATTTTTCACTTCCTGACAGGAAGTTTGCTGCAAAATGAGTTCTGTTTACTCACAGATATAATTCAAACGTTTAGAAACTTGAGTGTTTCTATCAATAGTAATAATAATATGCAATTGTACGAGCAAGAATTGATACGAGGCATTTAAGTTGGGCACGATTTTTTACAAAGTGAAAACAGCGCCCCAATCCAAAAAGGTTTTAAGAGATAAATGTAACAAGTAATTAAAGAGCAGCAGTAAAAAATAACAATTAAATAGAGGGTTGCCGGTACAGATCCAATGTGCGGGGCACGGTTAGTTGAGGTAGTATGTATTAAAGTGACTATGCATAGATGACAGCAGAGAGTGGCAATGGTATGAAGTGGGGGGGGGGAATGCAATAGTCTGGGTAGCCATTTGACAAGATGTTCAGGAGTCTTATGGCTTGGGGGTAGAAGCTGTTTAGAAGCCTCTTGGACCTAGACTTGGTGCTTCGGTGCCGTTTGCCGTGCGGTAGCAGAGAGAACAGTCTATGACTAGGGTGGCAGGAGTCTTTGACAATTTTTAGGGCCTTCCTCTGACACCGCCTGGTATAGAGGTCCTAGATGGCAGGAAGCTTGGCCCCAGTGATGTACTGGGCCGTTCGCACTACCCTCTGTAGTGCCTTGTGGTCGGAGGCCGAGCATTTTTCATCCCAGGCAGTGATGCAACCAGTCAGGATGCTCTCGATGGTGCAGCTGTAGAACCTTTTGAGAATCTGAGGACCAATGCCACATCTTTTCAGTCTCCTGAGGGAGAATAGGTTTTGTCGTGCCCACTTCACGACTGTCTTGGTGTGCTTGGACCATGTTAGTTTGTTGGTGATATGGACACCAAAGGAAATTGAAGCTCTCAACCTGCTCCACTGCAGCGCCGTCGATGAGAATGGGGGCGTGCTCGGTCCTCTTTTTCCTGTAGTCCACAATCATCTCCTTTGTATTGATCACGTTGAGGGAGAGGTTGTTGTCCTATAGGCCTACTGCAGCTCTGACCAGGTCTCTGACCTCCTCCCTGTAGGCCGTCTCGTTGTTGTCGGTGATCAGGCCTACCACTGTTGTGTCATCGGCAAATGTAATGATGGTGTTGGAGTCGTGCCTGGCCGTGCAGTCATGAGTGAACAGGGAATATAGGAGGGGGCTGAGCATGCACCCCTAATGGGCCCCTGTGTTGAGGATCAGCGTGGCGGATGTGTTGTTACCTACCCTTACCACCAGGGGGCAGCCCGACAGGAGTGCAATAGAGAATACGTCATCTGTGTATCTGTTGGGGCGGTACGCAAATTGGAGAGGGTCTAGGGTTTCTGGGATGATGGTGTTGATGTGAGCATGACCAGCCTTTCAAAGCATTTCATGGCGACAGACGTGAGTGCTACCGGTCGCTAGTCATTTAAGCAGGTTACCTAAGTGTTCTTGGGCACAGGTACTATGGTGGTCTGCTTAAAACATGTTGGTATTACAGACTCGGACAGGGAGAGGTTGAAAATGTCAGTGAAGACAATTGCTAGTTGGTCAGCGCATGCTCGCAGTACATATCCTGGTAATCCGTCTGGCCCTGCGGCCTTGTGAATATTGACCTTTCTAAAGGTCTTACTCACATTGGCCGCGGAGAGCGTGATCACACAGTCTTCCAGTACAGCTGGTGCTCTCATGCATGTTTCAGTGTTATTTGCTTCGAAGCGAGCATAGAAGTAGTTTAGCTCGTCTGGTAGGCTTGTGTCACTGGGCAGCTCTCAGCTGTGCTTCCCTTGTAGTCTGTAATGGTTTGCAAGCCCTGCCACATCCGACGAGCGTCAGAGCCGGTGTAGTACGACTCGATCTTAGTCCTGTATTGATGCTTTGCCTGTTTAATGGTTCGTCGGAGGGCATAGCGGGATTTCTTATAAGCTCTGGGTTAGAGTCCCGCTCCTTGAAAGCGGCAGCTCTAGCCTTTAGCTCAGTGCGGATGCTTTTTGTAATCCATGGTTTCTGGTTGGGGTATGTACATACGGTCACTGTGGGGACGACGTAATCGATGCATTTATTGATGAAGCCAATGACTGATGTGGTGTACTCCTCAATGCCATTGTAGGAATCCCTGAACATATTCTAGTCTGTGCTAGCAAAACAGTCCTGTAGCTTAGCATCTGCTTCATCTGACCACTTTTTTATTGATCTATTCACTGGTGCTTCCTGCTTTAAATTTTGCTTGTAAGCAGGAATCAGGAGGATGGAATTATGGTCAGATTTGCAAAACGGAGGGCGAGGGAGAGCTTTGTATGCATCTCTGTGTGTGGAGTATAGGTGGTCCAGAGTTCTTTTCCCTCTGGTTGCACATTTAACATGCTGATAGAAATGTGGTAAAACTGATTTAAGTTTCCCTGCATTAAAATCCCCGGCTACTAGGAGCGCCGCCTCTGGGTGAGTGTTTTCTTGTTTGTTTACGGCGGAATATACTGTAGCTCATTCAACGCTAACTCAGTGCCAACCTCTGGCTGAGGAGGTAGGTAGTGTGGTCTACAGCTTATCATGAGATACTCTACCTCAGGCGAGCAATAGCTCGAGACTTCCTTAGATATAGTGTACCAGCTGTTATTTACAAAAATATATAGTCCGTCGCCTCTTGTCTTACCAGACGCTGCTGTTCTATCCTGCCGGTACATCGTATATGTTGATATTGTCGTCGTTCAGCCACAACTCCCTGAATCATAAGATGTTACAGTTTTTAATGTCCCGTTGGTAGTTTAATCTTCCCCATAACTCGTCAATTTTATTGTCCAAAGATTGCATGTTTGCTAGCAGAATTGAGGGAAGTATTCGATCGCCTCCTACTTCTCAGAAGGCAGCCCGCTCTCCAGCCTTTCTTTCTCCGCCTCCTCTTCACGCAAATCACGGGGGTCAGGGCCTGTTCCCGAGGGAGCCGTATATCCTCCACATCGGGCTCATCAGAGTCGTGAAAGAAGAAAAAGGATTCTGCTAGTCCGTGCTGAGTAATCGCAGTACTGATGTCTAGAAGTTATTTTCGGTCATAAGAGAGGGTAGCGGCAACATTATGTACAAAATGAGTAAAAAAATTCATTACAAACAATGCAGATAAACGACCAAAAAAACACAATCGGTTGGGGGCATGTAAAACGTCTGCCTTCTGCTCCGGCTCCTTCTTACAAGAAGCCACTCCTCAGTAAAAGGCACATGACAGCCCGCTTGGAGTTTGCCAAAGGCACGTAAACGACTCTCAGACCATGAGAAACAACATTCTCTGGTCTGATGAAACCAAGATTGAACTCTTTGGCCTAAATGCCAGAGTCACGTCGGGAGGAAAAGCATGGTGGTGGCAGCATCATGCTGTGGGGATGTTTTTCAGCAGCAGGGACTGTGAGACTAGTCAGGATCAAGGGAAAGATGAACAGAGTAAAGAACAGAGAGATCCTTGATGAAAACCTGCTCCAGGGTGCTCAGGACCTCAGACTGGGGCGAAGGTTCACCTTCCAACAGAACAACGACCCTAACAACCCTAAGCACACAGACAATGCAGGAGTGGCTTTGGGACAAGTCTCTGAATGTCCTTGAGTGGCCCAGCCAGAGCCCAGACTTGAACCCGATTGAACATCTCTGGAGAGACCTGAAAATAACTGTGCAGCGACGCTCCTAATACAACCTGACAGAGCTTGACAGGATCTGCAGAGAACATTGGGAGAAGCTTCCCAAATACAGGCATGCCAAGCTTGTAGCATCATACCCAAGAAGACTCAGGGCTGTAATCGCTGCCAAAGGTGCTATTACAAAGTACTGAGTAAAGGGTCTGAATACTGAATACTTTTGTAAATGTGATATTTCCGTTTTTGACCTGTTTTTAGTTTCTCATTATGGGGTATTGTGTATGGAGTTATGACCAATGTTCCCTCTATGCTGTGCAAAGAACAAATATCAGCACGCGCAGAGAAGCACAAGATTGAGCTTCACTCAACTTTCTAGAGTTTTCTCCTTTAGTTAACACTATCAATGTCAAAAAGCATTTTATGTCACAATCTAAGAACACCTCAAGTGTTCTAAGAATTGTGTCCAAACCTTTGACTGGTACTGTATTTGTAGAAATATACACAATAGTTAAACATATAGAAGTAATGCCTGGCTTCTCAGTAGACGCTGTTATATCTGAAATGCAATGACGCTAATTGTAATATAGGTAGGTCATGGAATATTACTTTGTTAAAATGTATTGCATTATATCAGGTATGTTTTCAATGTCATCATCAAACATAATAATATAAAGGGGTATATCTTAACTTTCACTGAGGTTGAATTTTCTTAAATTGACATCTATGCATGACTAGGTGAAATTTTGACTTAAGTGGAAGTTAAGATTTGCCCCTAAACTATTAGACAATGCTTAATTACATCTGCATTTGCATTTTTCTTTGATGTTGAGAATCTGATAAACCCTGCAGGAGGAAGAAAAGTAGATATTGTAAATATAAAACCAAATAACAGATTGTAAATTATATGGAGTGCTCAAATAATGCAGTAGCACTTGAAACATTTTAAAGCAACAATTTGGTGAATGATAGGCATACACTTTAACCACGGACTAAAATCCCTATAAACACAACGTAAATATGTATATATGTTTGTGGAGAAGAATAGTTTAGCTCAGCCTATTATATCAGTATATTAGTACTATTAATAGACCATCAATAGACTGTTCATATTTAAATGAACGTGTTATCTTGTTGACATTGTCACGACTTCAACCGAGGCAGGCTCTCCTTCCCGTTCGGGTGGCGCTCGGTGGTCGTCGTCACCGGCCTACTAGCTGCCACTGACTCTTTTTCCTCCCCCTCCTTATGTGTTTATTTGTATCACCTGTGTTCAGTTAATTGTCATGGGTCTCGGGTATTTGTAATTATAACCGATTTGCCCGTAAGGACCCGTACACACCCGAACGCGACTGGTGTTGTGGAGAGAAAGTGAAAATTGTACAATTGATGCTGCTGCTCTTGCTTTTCACGAAAGTGGTGCGTGAAGCTCGCTGTTGTTGTCGGCTAATCACAAGTCATCAAAGCATCACTATAGTAAAAGAGCCAAGTTAGGAGATACAGGTAATTACAAAAATAAAGGAAACACAGACATGAAGTGTCATAATGGGAAAAACGGCAAATTCAGAAAATGTGTCTAAGTTCATAAACCCCTCGAACTTGTTGTTGGACTGTCTCTCAAAGTGCGGACCTCTCTCACTTAGGGAGAGCAAGGTAGAGCTAGAGCGAACGCTATGTCACAGGGTTATACAGTCCCCCACTCACTGCAGCGCTATATAGAACTTTATGGAATGACACAAATCTACCAAAAAAAATAAACGTTCTGTCACAGTGATAATTCTACATTCGGGAAGTCAAATCAATTGTGAGATATGGCATATACATTTTATGTGATAAATGTGGGTCTCGGGTTCACAATTTGATATCTGAGATCTAACATGGTCATACCATGGAGATTTTTTAATTTTTAATTTCACCTTTATTTTACCAGGTAGGCTAGTTGAGAACAAGTTCTCATTTGCAACTGCGACCTGGCAAATGATGGGCATAGATGGGCATAACATGGACCATTTTGCTATTTTGATTTGAACATTAAGACCCCCTGGATTTGGCATTTACTACTATAGCCCATATGTATTTTACATTTTAGTCATTTAGCAGACACTCTAATCCAGAGCGATTTACAGGAGCAATTAGGTTTCAGTGCCTTTCTCAAGGGCATATCGTCAGATTTTTCACCTTGTCAGCTCGGGGATTCGAACCAGCGATGTTTCGGTAACTGGCTCAACGCTCTTACAAGCTAGGCTACCTGCTTCCATATAAATGCATTGAATAACACATTAATAAATGGCAAAACAGACAGTCAAAAACATTTATCATAAGGTTTTGAAGTGTCTGTACTATACCTAGGAGATAGGTATAAGAAGCTATAAGAAAGCAGCATTGTTGAATACTCGTTTCTGCTCAGCTAGAAGGGCATTCTACAATTGACAATGCTTAGCTCTATTCCTTTTCTTTTTATCCCCAAAAATGACAAGCATACCCTTAACTTGACGCATCTACCACCATGCTTGAAAATATGAAGAGTGGTACTCAGTGTTGTGTTGGATTTGCTCAAAACTCTTTGCATTCAGGACAAAGATTTCATTTCTTTACCACATTTTTTGAAGTATTACATTAGTACCTTATTGCAAACAAGATACATGTGTCATGACGTTGCCCTCTTTGGGTACAGCGAGCACTACTCCCCCCCCTTTCCCTCTGCACCAGCCCTTGTCTATGCACCATCCCCCATCCCCCCTGTCTCCTACACCCAGGCTGCTGTGGTCAGAGAGGTCATAATTACTGGAGGAGATTATCTCCTCATGGCCACAGTAGAGAGAGAGTGAGTTTCATAGAGAGAACAAAGGAATTTCTTCCACCTCACAGAACTGAGGAACCGAACGACATTTATGTTCTGGGGGAGATATAAAAGATCGGTGAAGAATCTAGCTACGAACTGGTCCGTTTGGTACAATTTTGTGAAACTCATGGGAGACAATACGGCCACTTTACCATAACACTGTTTATACAATAGCCTCAGATAAGAGGCTTACATCTAATTGTTGTATAAAATGAATGAGTGAGGATGGAACTGTTTGTGAAATCGTGTAATGTGATTTTGGACTGTTTAATGAAGGAAACTCCAATTCCCTTTGGAGTTTACCTAGTCAGAGGATCGCCCATGAGCACAGTTATGGTCTGGCGTCCTGGGACAGGACCTTTTCTGCTCCTCCGAATAAAACCCCCACCCGGGTTTTCTATCACTAGACCAGCTTACCTCGATAACGAGAGGGCCAAGGTTTGAGTAGATGGCTGAATCTTTTAACCATATCATGTGGTTAAACTCTTAGACTATCGATACCGACAGAATAAGAACAAGTCTTTGATATTGCTGTCTCTGCCTGGCCGGTTCCCCTCCACTGGGATTCTCTACCTCTAACCCTATTACAGGGGCTGAGTCACTGGCTTACTGGTGCTCTTTCATGCCGTCCCTAGGAGGGGTGCGTCACTTGAGTGGGTTGAGTTACTGACGTGATCTTCCTGTCTGGGTTGGCGCCCCCCCCTTGGTTTGTGCTGTGGTGGAGATCTTTGTGGGCTATACTCGGCCTAGGACCATACGTCAGGACTACTGGGCATGATGACTCCTTGCTGTCCCCAGTCCACCTGGCCTTGCTGCTGTTCCAGTTTCAACTGTTCTGCCTGCAGTTATGGAACCCCTACCTGTCCTAGACCTGCTGTTTTCAACTCTTAATGATCGGCTATGAAAAGCCAACTGACATTTATTCCTGATTATTATTTGACCATGCTCGTCATTTATGAACATTTTGAACATCTTGGCCATGTTCTGTTATAATCTCCACCCGGCACAGCCAGAAGAGGACTGGCCACCCCTCATAGCCTGGTTCCTCTCTAGGTTTCTTCCTAGGTTTTGGCCTTTCTAGGGAGTTTTTCCTAGCCACCGTGCTTCTACACCTGCATTGCTTGCTGTTTGGGGTTTTAGGCTGGGTTTCTGTACAGCACTTCGAGATATCAGCTGATGTACGAAGGGCTATATAAAATAAACTTGATTGATTGATTGATATTAATTACTTGTCTGCAGCTAGGAATTCGGTATCATTGAACGCGATGACCGACAACCGCCGAAACATCTATCCTATAACGACATGAATGAATGTTACTCTGAACTATCCGTTCTAACCACGACAGAGAGAGAGGGCGGACAAACTCTCCAACAGAAACAAACTTTTCAACAGAGATCCCGACGACACACTGAGCGTAAATATATACATTGATTGCAATTGTTCGCGAATGAGTGAGGGTTCATGTACAAAGAATTAGCATTTAAATTTTTAAAGTTATCAACTCTGTAGTGACTTCTCAGCTGACCCCCACTCCCCTCTCGTCTAACAAGCCACCATGCCGGTTTAGCCCACTAGGGCACATCCGCTATCATTTCTTTGTAACCATCTACTTTGTGTGTTTGTGTTATGCATTTCTGTGAATTACTTAGTTAYTAAATAAATGATTTTAAGACAATTGATGTATGGATGACTCATAGTGAAGACTGGGTTRGTGCAGATAACCAACATTTTACGACGTTTGGAATGAGACTAACGTGAGGTAAATAATKATTCATTAATTCGAAGACTAATTGAGCAGATATTAAAATATCTGAAAGTTATATTAGGAAAATTATAACTTTGTAATCTGAATATTTTCKTTGGTGCCCCGACTTCCTAGTTAATTACAGTTACATGATTAATCAGTTTAATCGCGTAATAATAATTACAGAGAGTAATTTGATAAATAAGTCTTCAGTTTTAATGATGCCAAAGACACGACACATGTTTTAAAATATGTGTATTATGTACAGGCTTCCTTTTCACCCTGTCATTTGTGTTATTATTCTGGATCATCTACAATGTTGTTGATCCATCCTCAGTTATCTCCTACCACAGCCATTAAACACTGTACTTTTTTTTTTTAAATCACCATTGGCCTCATGGTGAAATCCCTGAGCGGTTTCCTTCCTCTCCGTCAACTGAGTTAGGAAGAATGCCTGTATCTTTGTAGTGACTGGGTGTATTGATACACCATCCAAAGTGTAATTAATAATTGCACAATGCTCAAAGGGATATTCAATGTCTGCCAATAGGTGCCCTTTGCATTCCATTGGAAAACCTCCATGTTCTTTGTGCTCTAATCTGTGCTTGAAATTCACTGCTCGACTAAGGGACCATACATATAAAAATACAGAGATGGTGTATTGATTTAAAAATCAATTTAAACACTATTCTGGCACACAGAGTGAGTCCATGCAACTTACTATGAGACTAATTTAGCACAATTTTACTCCTGAACATATTTAGGATTGCCATAACAAAAGGTTTGAATAGTTAATGACTCAAGACATTTTAGCTTTTAATTTTTCATTAATTTGTAAACATTTCTAAAAACATAATTCCACTTTGACATTATGGGTTATTGTGTATAGATCAGTGACACAACATCTAATTTTAAACCATTTAAAATTCAGGCTATAATACAACAAAATGTGCCAAAAGTCATTGGGTGTGAATACTTTCTGATGGCACTGTAGCTACCCATTCCACATTGTCTACACAAGCATAGTGCAGTCTTCAGTCCCTTACCCTTTACTGTGAGGAAGACACTGGCCTTTTCATACCACTGTGTGCAGCTGACACAGCACACATACTATACCCGGGGTCCACAGGGCCCTCCTGGATCGTGTCATCTTTATAAACTCAGCAAAAAAAGAAACCTCCCTTTTTCAGGACGCTGTCTTTCAAAGATAATTCGTAAAAATCCAAATAACTTTATAAATTGTTTAAAAACTGTTTCCCATGCCTGTTCAATGAACCATAAACAATTAATGAACATGCACCTGTGGAACGGTCATTAAGACACTAACAGCTTACAGGCGGCAGGCAATTAAGGTCACAGTTATGAAAACTTAGGACACTAAAGAGGCCTTTCTACTGATTCTGGAAAACACCAAGAGAAAGAATCCCAGGGTCCCTGCTCATCTGCGTGAACTTAGGCATGCTTCAAGGAGGCATGAGGACTGCAGATGTGGCCAGGGCAATAAATTGCAATGTCCGTACTGTGAGAAGCATAAGACAGCGCTACAGGGAGACGGGACGGACCGCTGATCGTCTTCGTAGTGGCAGACCACGTTTAACAACACCTGCACAGGATCGGTACATCCGAACATCACACCTGCGGGACAGGTACAGGATGGCAACAACATCTGCGCGAGTTACACCAGGAACGCACAATCCCGCCATCAGTGCTCAGACTGTACGCAATAGGCTGAGAGAGGCTGGACTGAGGGRTTGTAGGCCTGTTGTAAGGCAGTTCATCACCAGACATCACTGGCAACAACGTCGCCTATGGGCACAAACCCACTGTCGCTTTACCAGACAGGACTGGCAAAAAGTGCTCTTCACTGACGAGTCGCAGTTTTGTCTCACCAGGGGTGATGGTCATTGGAGGGTCCGTCATGGTCTGGGGCGGTGAGTCACAGCATCATCGGACTGAGCTTGTTGTTGTTGCAGGCAATCTCAACACTGTGCGTTACAGGGTAGGCATCCTCCTCCCTCATGTGGTACCCTTCCTGCAGGCTCATCCTGACATGACACTCCAGCATGACAATGCCACCAGCTATACTGCTCATTCTGTGCGTGATTTCCTGCAAGACAGTATGTCAGTGTTCTGCCATGGCCAACGAAGAGCCCGGATCTCAGTCACACAAGATACTGAGTGTTACTTTTGATTTTGACCCCCCCCCCTTTGTTCAGGAACTCATTATTCAATTTCTGTTAGTCACATGTCTGTGGAACTTGTTCAGTCCATGTCTCAGTTGTTGAATCTTGTTATGTTCCTACAAATATTTACACATGTTAAGTTTGCTGAAAATAAACGCAGATAACAGTGAGGACGTTTCTTTTTTTGCTGGGTTTACAGCAAGGCAGGTCAGCTGAAGTCACCGGACCAGTACCAGTGCACCTCCAATCTCTCAGCATTAAAGAGAGGATAGAGATAGAGGACTTCTACCGGGTCAAGACCGGAACATGAGGGAACCACAAGGTGAAGACCGCTGGGGTAGGAGGGAGATGTAGTGCTTGTAAGAGGAAGTGCAAATACATTTAATAGGGCATTATAACACATTGCTCCACAAGGCTTTATAAAGCCTGATCTGAATCCTCTATGACTATGGTTATAGATGTTGATGAGCAGTTATTACTACCTGTGTGGTGCATTGTAATTCATTATGTATTGCTCATAAGGCATACATATGCTTATGGATTATGAAGAGGATAAGTGTTACTAAACAATATGTATATGGAAGAAATAGGAGCTTTTGAAACTAGCAAACAGTTGATATGCTCACCAGGACTTTGAGCTGCCATGAGGACTGTGAGAGCTGCCAGTATCAAACTCAGCGACACTCCTGTCAAAAAGATCAGAACATCACTGTGATAACAATATCATCATAATTGCAGGTATTAGAAGAAGTTTCATCTATTGCGCCATTAAACACAGGGAGCATTTTTCAGAATGTTGCACATCCCTTAATGTGACCCTGGTCGTTTGATTCAATTCCACGTTGTGTCTCAAAGCTCAAACCATTAGGTCATACAACCAATGTGTAATCCACTCCAAAGTCCATGTAAACAGTGAAAATCTGACCCTGTGATAGTTGTATTATTCAGTGGGACAATTACACAAATGTTAATGACAAAGACAGAACATAATGACTTTCCAAGAGGTGTTGAGTGTTCCTCAGTGGTCAAGTCTCAGTCCTGATTTAAATTTGCTTAAAATCTGTTTAAATATTGCTGTCCATCAATGACTCCCAACCAAATTTACAGAGCTCTAGCAATTTTGAGAAAAACAATGGATATATGTTGCCCTAACAGTTGTGCGAAGTAGAATTTTATTCTAAATGATTCACAGCTGTGATGGCTATCAAAGGTGCTTCCACCAAGTATGTATGAAGACATGTACAATCAACACATGTGTAATGAATACTCAGGGATAAAAAAGTGTAGATTCACATGCAGAGCGCAGCAGGTGTTGATTTCACCTTTGCAGAAGCAGGAAACATGGTCACAGGCAGGCAATGCTCATACACAGGTAGGCAAACAGGCAGATGAATCAAAACTAGGACTGAAGGCTATAACTGGTTCTCACAAACAAGCTAGGAAAAGGCTTAGTGGAGTCAAAACGAACAATACCTCACAAAGGCACAAACAGAATGAACTGAACTAAATAAGGAGCTGATGAGACCAGGTGAGTAACTAACACAGGTGAAATCAAATTGCAAACAAATTAAAGACAGGGCTACGTTCAGAAGCACAACGAAACAGGTTGATTGACAGCAAACGACAGCACAAGGATTGCTACAGAAAATAAATACAAAGCATTATCAACATGTTTTAGAATTGGTTTGAGTTTTTTTAATTCTTTTAGAAATGTTTATATGATTTTCTTTCAGCTTTTAAATGGTGGAGTAGGTTGTATTTTTATTTCCTTTTTAGAAGTTAAATTATTAAGACGCAAAGTGTGAATACTTTTCACTAGGCATTGTATGTGTCCTCCATTTGGGAAATTATTTATCTGTCGATGTGCGAACTTCGTCGAAGGAAGTCAGGTGCAGGAGAAGCAGAGATGAGTGAACAGGCACACTTTTATTTCATGTGCAGAGAAAACAGCCGGACGCAACTGCTTCGCAACAACTCTGGCGCAAGGAAAGAGGCGATAGCGCACAAATTGGTACAAATAACAAAACCACGTTGTTTAACAGCAATACCTTGCGCAAAACCAGCATGTAGGCGTCACACAACGTATACGAACGAACAATACAGCACTACACAGAATGGGGGAACACGAGGTAATACGACACGTAGAGTACAAGAGGAGGATGTAAGACCAGGTGTGCGGGAAAAAGACAAAACAAATGAAATGAAAGGTGAGCGGCGATGCTAAGAAGCCCGGTGACCTGTGACCGCGCGAACCGCTCGCCCGAACAAAAGAGGGACGATACCACATCAGATGACAAAGTGAAACAGTTTAGAACATTTTTGCACATTTATTTACAAATAAAAACTGAAATTATTTATATAAGTATTCAGAGACCTGTTGTTTATATGACTGAAAATTGAGCTCAGGTCATTGTCCTGTTTGACATTGATCATCTTGAGATGTTTTATCTCAACTTTGATTTGAGTCCACCTGTGGTAAAAATTGCATGATTGGACATGATTTGTAAAGCACTACAACCTGTCTATATTGGTCCAGTCGCAAAGTTGACAGTGCATGCAGAGACCAAAACGCAAAGCCCATGAGGTCGAAGGAATTGTCGATTAGAGCTCTAGAAACATGGATTGGGTGCCAGAGGACAGATCTGGGGAAGAGTACAAAATCTCTTTCTGCACGCATTCAAGGTATCCCAAAAATCCACGGTGGCCTCCACTATTCATATACTTAAATTTGGAAGAGTTTGGAAACACCAAGGACTCTTCCCTAGCCTAGGCCGCCCTGCACAAAACTGATCAATTCAGGGTGGTGAAAGAGCTGATTTCACTCTGACAGCGGCTTGCCAAGAGTTTCCTTGTGGAAGGGAGAACCTTACAGAAGACCACCAATCTCTGCAGATTCCACCAACTCAAGGCCTTTATGGTAGAGTTGCCAGACGGAAGAACCCCTCAGTAAAAAGCGCATGAAACAGCCGCTTGGAGTTTGGCCCAAAAGGCACAAAAAGAACTCTGACATGGAGAATCAAGCATTTTTTTCTTTGGCAGAATTCTCTGCTTCGGAGTGTCTGTAATTCTTTTGCCCATCTAATATTTTATTTTTATTGGCCTGTCCTGAGCATGAATTGTTCTTATTCTCGTTTGCAACTGAGAAAGCTGCCTCGAAGGCCAGCATCCAGGATAGTCGCCTCTTCACTGTGTGAAACGTGAGGACTGGTTTGTTTGGCGGGTATCTATTTTATGAAGCTGCTAGTTGAGGATTTGTGAGCGTCTGTGTTTTCTAGAACTATGCAGTCAATGTACATGTCTTTGCTCAGTTTGTTGCCCAGGGCTCTTCCCCACTAGGATGTCGGGTCCCTGTTTCTTTTCTATTTGTTAGATCGGAGTTTCCGCCTGTTTCTGCTGAAGGGAGTAGTACACAGATTTGTACGAGATTTTTCAGTAATCTTGGCAATTTATCGCATGAAATAGCCTTCAGTATTGCTCAGAAAAAGATGACTGATGAGTTTCGAAGAAGAAGTGCTTTTTTTTTCTCTGTGCCATTCTTTGAGTCGCCTAAATCATTAACCTATTCCAAATAATCTGTATATGCCCTCCAGATACAGAACTAACGTCCTAAGACAGGCCATGTTTTTTTTTTTTTACAGCTTTTTCCAGCCTGTGCTACATAGATTGCCAAAGGTGTTTCTTAATGATCAATTAAGCCTTTTAAAAATGATAAACTAGGGATTAGCTACACAACGTGCATTTGGAAACAAGGAGTTGCTGATAAATTGGGCCTCTACGTCCTAATGTAGAGAATCAGCGTTTCAGCTCAAAGTATTTACAAATATTAACAATGTTCTACACTGTATTTTATGATCAATTTGATGTCATTTAATGACAAAAATTGCTTTTTTCTTTCCATAAGAATTGGATGACGATTTTGACTTTACTAGCAGACTCAAGTGTTGACGGTAGTGGGTATAGTGTCCATTGGTGTTTAAGGATCTTAAAAAAGGCACTTTAGACTAATGTGTCATTCCTGGCAGTTCATTTAGCATTTTTGAGGAAAGTTGAAGTCAGGTTCATTATTTTAGGATATGCAACCACAGGGGAAAAAGGTTGGGCTAATCCTTAAATGTTTTAGAGTAATATGTTATGCTCATTTAGCAGACTCAATGTCTATCCAAAGCGATATGGGTGACTGGGCAATTTTCAGCTTCCAAGAATTGTGTACAGACCCTTGCGAACGTGGCATGAACATAGCTGAAACAGAGGTGAATGGCGGCGGATGACAATGGCACTGACCTATGTGCCTCAAGGATCTGTCCCAGTTCTTTTCCCATGGCCTACTTACTCAACCAGACATGTCACCCATTGAGTTTGGGATGCTCTGGATCGGCGCGGTGTTCCAGTATCCCGCCATCATCCAGCAACATCGGCACTGGCATTGAAGAGGAGTGGGAACCAACCATTCCAGGCCACAATCAACAGCCTGATCAACTCTATGCGAAGGAGATGTGTCGCGCTGCATGAGGCAAATGGTGGTCACACTAGATACTGACAGGTTTTCTGATCCACGCCCCTACCCTTTTTAAGGTATTTGACTAACAGATGCATATCTGTATTCCAGTCATGTGAAATCCATAGATTAGGGCCTAATGAATGTATTTCAATTGACTTATTTCCTGATATGAACTGTAACTAAGTAACATCTTTGAAATTGTTGCATTTATATTTTTGTTCAGTACATTCAAACATTCAGCAACAGTGAAACTTTATCAACAGATTACAGTAATTTATTAATTGGGACAACATTTTAACAGAATTGAAGAATGCAAAGGATATTGCTAACTTGTATTACAGTAGCCTCACAGAATACATTCATAATCTAGCTACAGGTTGAAAAAAAGTTACATATTTTTTGTTGATTATATAACACTCGTCAATTTGTAGTCGTTTGGTTCGTTCAGCCATTATTAGGGGGAAAGAATAGGGTTTTGGGATAAATGTAGAAAATAACGTCTGAGGTTAACACAGGCTTTGGAGATGATATACATTATGATCTGAGATAATATCCATCAGTTAATAGGAACGTTATGAATTAAGCCTTTGTGTTTTTTCTGATTAAATAAATGCTTAAAAAAAATCGAAGTGACTTTAGCTGATGAAGATTAGCTCATAAGCCTGCGTTTACCACAGACCTTATTTTCAACTTTTATCCCAAAAATCGACAAAAAACGACATTCATTTTCCCATAGGGTTTGTTCAACGAACCATGGCGGAGTTACTGTCTTCCAAAAGACGCCATTACTAGTGCTATTTTTCTTGTGTAGTCTGAAAACTTTTTGGGAAAAGGATACACACATTTACAACTGGGAATCACTGAACAACACAAAATGTGTATAATGCATGTCTCATTTAACATGAATTTCACCTGCATCTCAGACCCTCTTCACACTATCGTGCTGCCCCACCCTATACTAACCAGGCCAGCGTAGTACAGCTCGACTTGGCTCAGTGGTGTGAAAATGGTTTTGGTATGCAATTCAAATTATTCTTATTGTGTATCTGTCACGTTGTCCCAGACTGAACACAGGAAAGTAGTTTGATGTCTTCACATCAGTAAAAGTGTAAAGAAGTGACTCTGTATCAACATTATAAAAAGACAGAGTGTGTCTGTCACAGTCTAGAAACACTCCCACAATAGTGAGCTCTGCCACAGTTATTGGTGATTGAGGGTCAGTATTGACATGGAAACCTTTTTCTTTATCAAAAGAAAGAATCCAAAAACCATTCTGTGGAGTTAAAGGAACAATAGGTCTTCTCTCAACATTTTCTCTGGCCACACCAACATAGCAGGACAGTTTTTTTGTTGATTGATCCTTTACCTTCACTTCCCAATAGTGTCGTCCTGAACTGAAACTCTCTTGAGAAAATACATGGAGATGCATTCTAACAGAGGGTTTTTCTGTATCTTTTTCTTTAATGTAACTAGCACGCTTTCTTTGATTGACTCTAATAGCAGGGTGCGCAGTCTTTCCATCCAGAATGATGTTCTCTGGGGGAAATAGAAAGACAAGATTTCTTTCATTCACACAATATGATGGGATGGATTGGTAAGGATTTCAGATAATGTGGACCTACAGGTAACTGCCAAAAATAAGGAAACACTTGAGTAAATGAGGTTTCTGGTGTCTCTGTTAGGGTGTGGGATGCTTTTTCCTGGCATGGCTTAGGTCCACTCAACCCCTTAGAGGGCCAGGAAAATGCCAATAACTACACATCCATTCTGAGTAATCACCTTCAACCTATGGTGAACCAGTTCTATCCTGATGGGAGGGGTCTCTTACAGAATGACACTTCCCAAATAGGGCACGAGTGGTCACAACGGTTTGATGATCATGAAAACAATGTAAACCATATGCCATGGCCATCTCAGTCACCAGATCTCAACTCAATTGAACACTTATGGGTGATTCTGGAGCGGTGCCTGAGACAGCGTTTTCCACCACCATCAACAAGAGAGCTCCAGACACTTGTAGAATCTATGCCAATGAGTATTGAAGCTGTCCTGGCAGCTCGTGGTGGCCCAACGCCCTATTAAGACACTTTGTTGGTTTCCTTTATTTAGGCTGTTACCTGTATATTGTAATAATCTAATGAACATACAATTTTCCTGTCCTACTGTGATTTTTTTTACCTTTGAATCATTTCACCTGGTGCCAATCTGCAATTTAAAAAGTAAATTGTGAGTGTCCTGTATTTCAACGGTTCCAAAAATGTTATAAGTTATAAATGGTTTAACGCACTCCAACATGTCAGCAGACTTAGTTTAATGAACAATGTAAACACTGTAAATTATACAAACTTAGAGGTCAATGCATTTTTCCCCCCAGTATAACTTTACCTTTCAGATTAACTTCTTTACCAGCTGCTCTCTGTTCGGTAGGAGTCGTCACTGTGTTTTCTGCCCCTAACGGAACACATTTAGATAGTATTGAAATGAATGTGGTTACTACATTATCAAAGTTGTATTATATCATATACAGTATATCATGAGTGAACATTACCTTCTATTAGGTTTTTTGTCTCTGTTGAATGGAAAAGGTGAACATTATTGTAAAATGGTGAATGTTGAACTGGGACAATCAAATCCAATTATGACAAATGATCATCAAATTATACAATTAAAAAGGTAATATATGTTTTATTTTTTTTAACTATACCTTCCAGTTTCAATTCTTTTCCAGCTGCTTTCTGTATGGGAGGGGTCAGCGCTGTGTTTTCTGCCTCTAACGGAGCACCTTTAGGTAATATTGAAATTCATCAGGTTACTACATTATCAAAGTTATATCGTATACAGTATATCATGAGTGAACATTACATTCGCAATAGGCATTTTGACCTCCCCAGTTCCACATTCACCTTTTTACAATAACGTTTCACCTTCCATTCAACAGAGACAAAAAAACTCTTAATGAAGGTACATGTTCGCTCATGATCTATACCCCTGTATAGATATACACTTATAACTGTAGTAACCTATGAATATCAATTATACTAAAGTGCTCCGTTAGGCAAAAACACAGGCCGAGAACTACCGAACAGAGAGCAGATGGAAAAGAACTTGAATCAGAAAGGAACAAACTAGTATACAAAATATTCTACCCTTTTAATCGTATATTTATGATACTTTTACAATATCGCAATTAGGATTTGAACCTTCCTATTTCCAACCTTCACCTTTACAAATATCAACGTTCACCTTTTCCATTCAAACAGACGACAAAAAACCTAATTTAAGCTTCNTGAATTTCCAATTATACCTTAAATATCTGCCGTTAGGGGCAGAAAACCACAGTGGCCGACACCTCCCAAACAGAAAAGAGCAGTGAAAAGGGAGAATTGAATCTGGAAGGTAAAAGTAATAGGAGAAACAAAATACGTGAAAGTCGGAAGTTTACATACCAACCTTTAGCCACTACCATTTAAACTCAGTTTCACCCACATTCCTGACAATTTAAATCCCATTGTAAAAAATTCACTTGTTACTTAGGTTCAGCTTAGGAATCACCAACTTTAATTTTAAGAATGTGAAATGTTTTAAGAAATAATAAGTAGAGAATTGGGAATATATATAATATCACATATTCTTTCAATTTTTTCATCCACATTCCCCGTAGGGGGTCAAGGAAGTTAACTCAATTGTATTTCGGCAGCAATTGCCCTTAAATTGTTTAACTTTGGGTCAAATGTTTCGGGTAGCCTTCCACAAGACTTCCCACAATAAGTTGGGTGAATTTTTGGCACATTTTCCCCCTGACAGAGCTAGTGTAACTGAGTCAGGTTTGTAGGCCTCCTTGCTCACACACGCTTTTTCAGTTCTGCCCACAAAATGTTTCTATAGGATCGGAGATCAGGTTACTACATTATCAAAGTTATATCATATACAGTATATCATGAGTGAACATTACATTCAATTAGGTTTTTTTGTCTCTGTTGAATGGAAAAGGTGAACATTATTGTAAAAAGGTGAATGTGGAACTGGGACAAGCAAAACCAAATGTGATTATGACAAATGATCATCAAATAATACAATTAAGAAGGTAATACATTTTTAATAATTTTACTATACCTTCCAGATTCAATTCTTTTCCAGCTGCTTTCTGTATGGGAGGGGTCAGCGCTGTGTTTTCTGCCCCTAACGGAGCACATTTCAGTAATATTGAAATTCATCAGTTTACTACATTATCAAAGTAATATAATATCATATACAGTATATCATGAGTGAACATTACCTTCTATTAGGTTTTTTGTCTCTGTTGAATGGAAAAGGTGAAAGTTATTGTAAAAAGGTGAATTGTGGAACAGGGAGAGTCAATCCCTATTTAGATATGTGCATATTATGCTTGGTGTCAATGGAATGTTTCCTCATAAATAAGTTAGTAGCATGTATTAGCATGTATTAGCATTTCACCGAGAGATCAGAATGAAACAGTTATCTGCCGGCCCCTGTCCTAGCTCAGTTTGATTTGAAATATAGAGACACAATCATGTCAACATCAAATCCATCATGGTTTATGTTGGCATAACTCATCTCACACTTAGTTTATTTATCACACAGATCAGATGAGATACTGTTTCTGCACTTTTGGCATGACACATTTTAGAGGGTAAAGAAATGTTTTCCCCCTATTACTTATTACCTTCCAGATTAATTTCTATACCAGCTGCTATCTCTTCAGTAGCTGGTATATGTTCTTTGCTCTCTGCCCCTAGCAGAGCGCATTTAGGTCATTATCCTGCAATTCATTAATCGTAAATATTTAATTCATACAAAACTAGGCTACTAAATGACTATCAAATGTATACAATTATATCATCATGATAGTGAACAACCTGCAATAGTTTTATTTTGCTCTGTTGAACGGAGAAGGTAAAAGTTATTGTAAAAAGGTCAATTGTGGAACAGGGAGAGTCAAATCCTATTGAGATATGTGCATATCATGCTTCGTGTCAATGGAAAGGTTTTCTCAAAAATAAGTGAGTTGCCTGTATCTTATGATAGCCTTCACCCAGATATCAAAATGAAACAATTACCTGTCGGTCTCTGTCCCAGCTCAGTTTGATCTGAAATATAGAGACACAATTGTCAAAATAAAATAAACTCATTGTTTATGTTATGTCATAACTCATATTTCATTCTCAGTTTATTTATCAGATGAAACACACTACCTGAACGGTTTCTGGACTTTTGGGATGAAGACCACATGGACCCTAAAAGTTAAAAAATATTGTTTAAATATTTTATGGACAAAATCTTTTATGACACAATTCTCTTTAGGGTCATTATTACTGTTATATTATAATTAAATCACAAACACTAATATGACTGAATTACAGATACCTCTTCGTTTCCACAGGATGACAGAGCACAGAGCACAGATGACCAGAAACAGGACAAACAGGACCAGAGTCACAATGAAGGCTTCTTTGTAGACTCCTGCACACACAGAGACTCAACATGGATCAACTGCCTCAAAAGCTTTCAAGATATGACATCATCAGAACATCATCACAGTGAAATGAATTACCAAAATGAACTGCAGACACCTCTTCAACATGTTCATCCTCCTCCTCTAAACTAGTGTCTGTGGGATGGGGAGAGAGGGATCTGATCGTGGGTAGGATGTTTGTGTAGGAGACAAACTCACCAGGTACAGCTGTAGGAGCTGTGTATATATGTGGCAGAATTCTGCCCTCTCTCTTCACCTCCTCAGACAGAGAGACTGTACAGGCGAGCCAATCCGAGTATGAGGGAGCATTCAGCAGCCAACTACTGACACTCACCAAGCCCTGGGGATCTGACACATATAGGGAGAGGGGTGAGGATACACATGTTTATAGACACACAACTCAAACCTATACAGTATAGCTGTGTAGTGATTCTAGAAGTAATTACCAGAGGTGTTGAGTACTTCTTGTTTATTTCTGATCTCTGTCCCCTCTTTGTTTTTCCATGAAAGTTTAGGTTGTGGTGACCATCCCTCTGATAAACAGGTAACATTCACCTGACCTCCTCCTCCTCTTGCTTCAGCTACAGAGAGAACTGGGATACCACCTAATACTAGTGAAAATATAAAGGGTGGGTGTGAGGTCATGTTACAACCATGAAAGGATTGGACAAGGCATATGTTCTGTGAACCTGTCCCCAGCCACTTACCCTTCACTGTGAGGAAGACACTGGCCTTATCGAACCATTGTTCGCTGCTGACACGGCACACATACTCCCCCCTGTCTTCCAGTGTGACCTTCTCCAGTGTCAGAGACACGTTCCCCCTCTCCATCCCCCCAGTTAGAGACACCCTGCCCCTGTACCGGGGGTCCACAGGGGTCTCCTGGATCTTGTGGTCCTTGTACAACAAGGCAGGGCTGTAGGAGTTCTCGGACCGGTACCAGCGCACCTCCAATGGCTCCGCATTGAAGAGAGGTGAGAGTTCACAAGGTAGAGAGACAGAGGAGCCTGACCATGCCGTGATTGGAGCATCAGGGACTGACACTGAAAAGTCATCTAGAGCTAGAGTAGAGAGATACAGATGGAGCATTGAGGAGGGATTCTCAGACTGTTTAATCCAGGAAGTGGAATACAAATTCTTACCAGGTTTTTGAGTTGTGGTGGGAGCAGTGAGGACAGCCAGCATCACCACCATCAGACACAAACCTGTGGTAAAGATAGAGGACATGACTGTGACATCATTATCACAAGAGAATCCATAGTAAGCTGTGTGATGAATATCTACGCCTGTCACTTATAAAACACAGTAAGTACATAAATAAGTTAGTAAATAAGTAAGTAAGTAAGTAGCTAGGTATGTAAATAAGTAACTAAACAAGTAAATACATAAGTATAATTGTGTTAGCAATACACTTTAAACTATTTTATCATTAGCCACATACTGTACATATGCAGGGTCCTGCTGTAAAGAGGAATCGTGCTGTTCATCTCCAATTTNTAGCAATACACTTTAAACTATTTTATCATTAGCCACATACTGTACATATGCAGGGTCCTGCTGTAAAGAGGAATCGTGCTGTTCATCTCCAATTTGTCCTATTGGATCAGCCTCCTGTCCGTCATGTTTATCCAGCCAATATGAAGTAAAAGGAGACCAATATAAATAGAGCCCCTGTGAGGCTAAACTTTGGACCTTTAGACATTGGACCAGTTTGATTATGGGCAATTCCATGGTAAAATAATTGTCCTGTGTTTTTGTAAAATGTTCAGTGGAAATTGTTAAAARAAGTCCTTGTGCATAGATGTGTGAYGTTTGCAATCAATGTTTTTGTTTGACATACATTTTAAAGMGAAAACTCTGAGTAATTCTGTTTTTTGTGGAATTGCCCTTATATTACTGCTATCTTGCCTGCCAGAAAATGATACATTTAGCAAACAGAGATTTAAAAATCTGGTTGATGGATTCTTTATGAATTATACTAATCATACAGTTTGGAATTATGATCTGGGATGTATAACTGTATTCTAAAATTGATGAAATAATTGTATTCCCTCATCTATCTACACACAATATCCCATAATGACAAKGTGAAAACAGGTTTTTAGAAATGTATTTTCAACAGAAATAACTTATGTTCACAGGTATTCGAAAAGTTTGCTATAAGACTTGAAATTGAGCTCAGGTGCATCTTGTTTCCATTGATCATCCTTGAGATGTTTCTACAACTTGATTGGACTCCAGCTGTCATAAATTCAATTGATTGGACATGATTTGGAAAGGCACACACCTGTCTATAT
Organism: Salvelinus sp. IW2-2015; assembly: GCF_002910315.2. Classification (NCBI taxonomy): domain Eukaryota; kingdom Metazoa; phylum Chordata; class Actinopteri; order Salmoniformes; family Salmonidae; genus Salvelinus; species Salvelinus sp. IW2-2015. Next base: position 60,294 of record NW_019944989.1, read on the forward strand.
AAGGTCCCACAGTTGACAGTGCATGTCAGAGCAAATACCAAGCCATGAGGTCAACGGAATTGGCCGTAGAGCTCCGAGACAGGATTGTTTCGAGGCACAGATCTGGGTAAGGGCACCAAAACATTTCTGAAGCATTGATGGTCCCCAAGAACACAGTAGCCTCTATCATTCCTAAATGGAAGAAGTTTAGAACCACCAAGACTCCTCCTAGAGCTGGCTGGCTGGCCAAACTGAGCAATCAGGGGAGAAGGTTCTTGGTCAAGGAGGTGACCAAGAACCCAATGGTCACTCTGACAGAGCTCTAGAGTTCTTCTTTGGAGATGGGAGAACCTTCCAGAAGGACAACCATCTCTGCAGCACTCCACCAATTAGGTCTTTATGGTAGAGTGGCCAGACAGAAGCCACTCCTCTGTAAAGGCACATGACAGCCCGCTTGGAGTTTGCCAAAAGGCACATAAAGGACTCTCAGACCATGAGAAACAAGATTCTGATGAAACCAAGATTGAACTCTTTGGCCTGAATGCCAAGAGTCACGTCAGGAGGAAAAGCATGGTGGTGGCAGCATCATGCTGTGGGGATGTTTTTCAGCGGCAGGGACTGGGAGACTAGTCAGGATCAAGGGAAAGAATAGATGAAAACCTGCTCCAGGGCGCTCAGGACCTGACTGGGGAAACGGTTCACCTTCCAACAGGACAACGACCCTAAGCACACAGCCGAGAC
>NW_019944990.1:0-1286 GCF_002910315.2 Salvelinus sp. IW2-2015
TCTACAATGTGTTCTAATGTAGAATGTTGTGTTCTACAATGTGTTCTAATGTAGAATGTTGTGTTCTACAATGTGTTCTAATGTAGAATGTTGTCTCATGTTGCCATACCTCCAAAACTCACATCGTTATCACGCCTCGCTTGGAGGTCTGGAGAATTTTGTATTAGCAGAAATGGTTTGAAATGGTCCACAAGATTTGGATTGGATGTTACATTTCAAGAACCCTCCCCCCCACACGCCCGTAGAAGGGCTGCTGTTTGTTATGTACCACACTGTTTTCCATCCAGGAAGTTGTTGATGCCGAGGCTAGTTTCAAGTGTGGCCGACAGTCTGCGATTTATATTTATTGAAATTAAAAGTGTATTACGTTGGTAAACGTCACAAAAAGTTCTAAACCGTTCAAGTGACAGATTTTTTCCCCCATGTCTCCATTGTCCACATGTTAGCTGGCTGCGCTTTGCTACCACCGAACATATCGTGAAGATTGCCCAATATTTAGTTTTTGTAAGGACACAAAAAATGGAGGCAGTGGGAKAACCTATTCAAGTAAGTAAATAACATGTTTAAAATATTTTATTTAAACTATGTATTATTAGCTAGTTAGAAAGCTGGCTACAGTAGGCCACTTTGCAGGCTAACTGAGCTGCAAGCTAACTTCACACACTGTTTAGCTAAGGGAATTTAATGTAATCAGTTAGCTAACTTCACACACTGTTTAGCTAAGGGAATTGAATGTAATCAGTTAGCAAACTTTATATTAGCTCGCTATCTTGATGTAATCATTACAAATTAAAAACAGTCTCCAAATGCATGTGCAGATAACAGCCATGGAAGAGGGTGACAGTATGAGAGGACATTATGAGAGGACATTATGAGAGGACATTAAAGGGAGGACATTATGAGAGGACATTAAAGGGAGGACATTATGAGAGGACATTATGAGAGGACATTAAAGGGAGGACATTATGAGAGGACATTATGAGAGGACATTAAAGGGAGGACTATATGAGAGGACATTATGAGAGGACAGTATGAGAGGACATTAAAGGGAGGACAGTATGAGAGGTCATTAAAGGGAGGACAGTATGAGAGGACATTAAAGGGAGGACATTATGAGAGGTCATTAAAGGGAGGACATTATGAGAAGACATTAAAGGGAGGACATTATGAGAGGTCATTAAAGGGAGGACATTATGAGAGGACATTAAAGGGAGGACATTAAAGGGAGGACAGTATGAGAGGACATTAAAGGGAGGACAGTATGAGAGGACATTAAAGGGAGGACA
>NW_019944990.1:10148-11287 GCF_002910315.2 Salvelinus sp. IW2-2015
TTACAGTATTTTCCATTTCCAGAACCAAAATTACAGTATTTCCCAGAACCAAAATTACAGTATTTTCCATTTCCAGAACCAAAATTACAGTATTTTCCAGAACCAAATTTACAGTATTTTCCAGAACCAAATTTACAGTATTTTCCAGAACCAAAATTACTGTATTTCCCAGAACCAAAATTACAGTATTTTCCAGAACCAGAAATACAGTATTTTCCAGAACCAAAAACACAGTATTTTCAACTGTTTGAAGCTGGTGTACAAAACTGAAAGTAAAAGAAACTTAGGAACGAGAAGCATAGAAATAGCACACACATCTACCGCTTCTTAGATTTGCTTTCAACGAGAATGGCAGATCTATAACACACATTTCTATGTGAATTTGGTCAGGTTGCCGTAAAAGTGACATATTGTAGCTTTAACAAGTCATAATTAGTTGCATGGAGTCACTCTGTGTGCAATAATCGTATTTAACATGATTTTTGAATGACTACCCCATCTCTGTACCCCACACATACAATTATCTGTAAGGTCCCTCAGTCGAACAGTGCATTTCAAACACAGATTCAACCACAAAGACCAGGGAGGTTTTCCAATGCCTCATAAAGAAGGGAGGGCACCTATTAGTAGATGGGTCAACAACAAAAAAACAGACAGTTAATATCCCTTTGAGCAAGCTATTAATAACACTTTGGATGGTGTATCAATACACCCAGTCACTACAAAGATACAGGCGTCCTTCCTAACTTAGTTGCCGGAGAGGAAAGAAAACGCTCAGGGATTTCACCATGAGGCCAATGGGGACTTTAAAACAGTTACAGAGTTTAACGGCTGTGATAGGAGAACACTGAGTAGTTACATTGTAGTGACTCCATAATACTAACCTAAATGACAGAGTGAAAAGAAGGAAGCCTGTACAGAATTCAAACATTCCAAAACATGCATTCTGTTAAAAAAATCCAACACAGCACATCACTGAGTTCCACTCTTCATATTTTCAAGCATAGTGGTGGCTGCATTATGTTATGGGTATGCTTGGGCGGCAGATAGCCTAGTGGTTAGAGCGTTGGGCCAGTAACCGAAAGATTGCTAGGTGGAATCCCTGAGCTGACAAGGTAAAAATCTGTTGTTCTGCCCCT
>NW_019944990.1:11789-14052 GCF_002910315.2 Salvelinus sp. IW2-2015
GAACACTGAGTAGTTACATTGTAGTGACTCCATAATACTAACCTAAATGACAGAGTGAAAAGAAGGAAGCCTGTACAGAATTCAAACATTCCAAAACATGCATTCTGTTAAAAAAATCCAACACAGCACATCACTGAGTTCCACTCTTCATATTTTCAAGCATAGTGGTGGCTGCATTATGTTATGGGTATGCTTGGGCGGCAGATAGCCTAGTGGTTAGAGCGTTGGGCCAGTAACCGAAAGATTGCTAGGTGGAATCCCTGAGCTGACAAGGTAAAAATCTGTTGTTCTGCCCCTGAGCAAGGCAGTTAACCCATTGTTTTCCGGGCGCCGAAGACGTGGATGTCGATTAAGGTAGCCCCTCGCACCTCTCTGATTCAGAGGGGTTGGATTAAATGCGGAAGACACATTTCAGTTGAATGCATTCAGTTGTACAAGCAAAGGAAAGGAAAGGGGGTTTCCTTTCCTTTGCTTGCCATCGTTAAGGACTGGGGAGTTTTTCAGGATGAAAAGGAAATGGACTGGAGCTAAGCACAGGCCAAATCCTGTAGGAAAACTTGGTTGTCTGCTTTCCACCAGACACTGGGAGAGGAATTCACCTTTCAGCAGGACAATAACCTAAAACACAAGGCCAAATATACACTGGAGATGACGTGGAATGTTCCTGAGTGTCCTAGTTACAGTTTGACTTAAAATCGGCTTGAAGATCTATGGCAAGACTTGAAAATGGCTGTCAAGCAATGATCAACAACCAACTAGACAGACCGTCAGCTGAGTCTTGTCCTAGAGCAAAACAACAGACATGTACATATCTCACATTTACACAGACGTGTCATATTAGTACGTAGCCCAAACTGTTTGGACGCTACAGACAGAAGTTGGCAGATCGGCTGTACCGACTTCAGACGAGTCCCAAGACGCTTGTGGGGAAAAAAACGGAGAAACACCATCGTGTTCGTGAAAGTCTCATTCCTATAGAGGTGAGAAAACCAATTTTCAGGATGTCTCGTGGTCTGACAAACACCCCTCTAGCTCTGTCACCTTTCACCACAGATGCGGAAGTGCGACACAGGTGGGTGTGGTGGATTGAGACACATCCAATGAGAAAGAAACAGATTTCCTTCTAGCTTAAAACGGACAGATTTTTATGGACATGTTCGTATTATGCTAATTCGATTTCCGAGGGGCGGGAACATCGACCTCAGGAGGTTAAAGGGAAGGGGCGGGAACATCGACCTCAGGAGGTTAAAGGGAAGGGGCGGGAACATCGACCTCAGGAGGTTCAAGGGCGGGAACATCGACCTCAGGAGGTTAAAGGGAAGGGGCGGGAACATCGACCTCAGGAGGTTCAAGGGCGGGAACATCGACCTCAGGAGGTTCAAGGGAAGGGGCGGGAACATCGACCTCAGGAGGTTCAAGGGCGGGAACATCGACCTCAGGAGGTTCAAGGGAAATGAATAAAAAACACAACAGCTTCATCATCTCCAACATGTGTGAAAATTGAGCGTTTCAACGTTTTGGTAAAAAGGTATGAATCGTGTAATTTTAACCAATTACGAGTAAGCATTGCCGACTAATTGTCTTCTAATTGGTTGATGCTGTCACGTCCTGACCAGAGTTCTTATGTGTTTTGCTTGTTTTAGTGTTGGTCAGGACGTGAGCTGGGTGGGCATTCTATGTTGTGTGTCTAGTTTGTCTGTTTGGCCTAATATGGTTCTCAATCAGAGGCAGCTGTCAATCGTTGTCCCTGATTGAGAATCATATATAGGTGGCTTGTTTTGTGTTGGGGATTGTGGGTGGTTGTCTTCTGTCTTTGTGTTCTGCACCAGATAGGACTGTTTTCGGTTTTCACATTTATTGTTTTGTTGATTGTAGTGTTCTAATATATTCTTTATTAAATCATGTTGAACACTAGCCGCGCTGCGTTTTGGTCCTCTCCTTCATCCCAGGAAGAAAACCATTACAGATGCTGTCATTGGACACTTTGAAATATGAAAAAAAAGTGTTGATTTTTTGAGTGAAGTGTTTAAAGTTGTTTTAATTTTTTAACTATTATTCAAGATGAACTAGTGTCAATGTTGATTGATCACAGATTACAATCCTACAATACAATAAAGAGGGGAAGGGGTTCTGTCTGTAACGTGTCTGTTTCTGTGTTGTATTCTCCAATTAGCATGTCCTTTATGTCTGGGTGTGTTGTATTCTCCAATTAGCATGTCCTTTATGTCTGGTTGTGTTGTATTGTCCAATTAGCATGTCCTTT
>NW_019944990.1:17096-19754 GCF_002910315.2 Salvelinus sp. IW2-2015
ATGTCATGCTAATTGGACAATCAACACAACACAGACAAATAAAGGAACATGCTAATTGTAAATACAATAACACAACCAGACATAAAGGACATGCTTAATTGCGAACAATACACACACCAGACAAAATGGACATTGCTAATTGGACAATACACCACAACCAGACAAAAGGACATGCTAATTGGACAATACAACACACAACCAGACTAAAGGACATGCTAATTGGACAATACAACACAACAGACAATAAAGGACATGCGTAATGGACAATACACACACAACCAGACAAAAAGGACATGCTAATTGACTAATACACACAACCAGACATAAAGGACATGCTAATTGGACAATACAACACACCCAGACATAAAGGACATGCTAATTGGAGAATACAACACAGAAACAGACACGTTACAGACAGAACCCCTTCCCCTCTTTATTGTATTGTAGGTGTAATCTGATGATCAATCAACATTGACACTAGTTCATCTTGAATAATGTTAAAAAATTAAAACAACTTTAAAACATTCACTCAAAAAAATCAACACTTTTTTTTCATATTTCAAAGTGTCCATGTCAGCATCTGTAAATGGTTTCCATGCAAACAAGTCCAGTAGTAGTGGTGGAAGGAGGGGGGAGGCTGGGTGTCGGGTGTGGAATACGAGCAGGGGAGAAGGACAGCAACAGGGAGACACCATCCTATCAAGGTATCAAGGTCTCGCTCAAGTTATGTTGCAAAAATGCAAACACAATACTGTATATTACTACAAGTAATGTGGATCTTTATGTCTGGTTGTGTTGTATTGTCCAATTAGCATGTCCTTTATGTCTGGGTGTGATGTATTGTCCAATTAGCATGTCCTTTATGTCTGGTTGTGGTGTATTGTCCAATTAGCATGTCCTTTTTGTCTGGTTGTGTTGTATTGTCCAATTAGCATGTCCTTTATGTCTGGTTGTGAAATCTCTAATCTGTTTAATTTGATTGTCACTCTCTCTCCAGATATCAGCTACGTGAATCCATTTAGCAGCTTATCATATGGCATTCATTACTGGCCATCTGTAGCAGAGAATAGCTAAACTCACACGTTCTCAAAAATAATTTGTTCTTAACTGTTAAATAAAGGTAAAATAAATCAGTGACAAGGATTAACGAGTTGTGCATTTTAAGATGCCGTACGGTGCCGTTATTTGCCCGTTAGCGGCCCGCCCGTTAGCTTGCTATTCTCCTTCAATCACTCTCATCAACGAGCTGTTTTCATCCCCAGGACTGCCGCTGACCGGATGTGTTTTGTTTGTCGTGCCATTCTCGGTAAACCCTAGACCCTGTCGTGGGTGAAAAGCCAAGAAGGCCGTTTCTGAGATACTGGATCCTGCGCGCCTGACGCCGACAATCATACCACGCTCAGTCTCTTAGGTCACTAGTTCTGTCCCTTCTAACGTTCAATGGACCAGTAACTGAATGCCTCGATGCCTGTCTGTAGGAGCGATCCATTGTGGTGAATGGGACGGTGTACCTAATAAACTGTCCGATGGACCAGTAACTGAATGTCTTGATGCCTGTCTGCCTGCTTTATATAACAAGCTACGACCACGTAACTCCCTGTCTGTAGGAGCTAACCATTTTCCTGTATAGGGTGGTGTACCTAATAAACTGTCCACTGAGTGTATTTTCTCAATTTAAAATGATACCAGAACACAACGTATGAGGTAAACCATACACCAGATTTATGTACATGTCTTTTAAGTGCTGACATACTATAGCAGATTGGGCCTTTACTCCTGGATGGTAAGACTCAATGGAGGATCTCTCTCAGACAGACAGACAGACAGACAGACAGACACAGACAGACACAGACAGACAGACAGACACAGAGAGACACAGAGAGACACAGACACAGACACAGACACACACACACACACACACACACACACACACACACACACACAGGGTGAGTTTACCTTGATCTGTGAGCAGATTCTCCTTCAACCACTCTCATCAACGAGCTGTTTTCATCCCCAGGACTGCCGCTGACCGGATGATTTTTGTTTGTCGTGCCATTCTCGGTAAACCCTAGACCCTCTCGTGGGTGAAAAGCCAAGAGGCCGTTTCTGAGATACTGGATCCTGCGCGCCTGACGCCGACGATCACCCTCCCTCAGTCTCTTAGGTCACTAGTTCTGTCCATTCTAACGTTCAATGGAACAGTAACTGAATGCCTCGATGCCTGTCTGTAGGAGCGATCCATTGTGGTGAATGGGACGGTGTACCTAATAAACTGTCCGATGGACCAGTAACTGAATGTCTTGATGCCTGTCTGCCTGCTTTATATAACAGCCACGACCACGTAACTCCCTGTCTGTAGGAGCTAACCATTTCCTGTATAGGGTGGTGTACCTAATAAACTGTCCACCGAGTGTATTTTCTCAATTTAAAATGATACCAGAACACAACGTATGAGGTAAACCATACACCAGATTTATGTACATGTCTTTTAAGTGCTGACATACTATAGCAGATTGGGCCTTTACTCCTGGATGGTAAGACTCAATGGAGGATCTCTCTCAGACAGACAGACAGACAGACACACAGAGAGAACACAGACACACACACACACACACACACACACACACACAGAGAGACACAGACACACACACCACATAC
>NW_019944990.1:23715-28453 GCF_002910315.2 Salvelinus sp. IW2-2015
CCGAATGACTTCTCCATCTACAGCAGAACACACAGTGGTCACATGTTTAGATGTTGCTATGGTTACATCACATCCAAACACACAGAGATGTCAAACTGTAGTGGAGATGGTTCTATATTATGTACAGGACAGATATCAACTGACAGATTTATCATTACCAAAAGATTAAACATTCATGTATGAATGGGTCGCTGGTGTCTGAGTAAAACATTTATACAAACGTTATTATATTATATTTTTTTACAATTACTTCTTATTAAGTATGAACTTAAACCACAGGTAAAAGTGTGTAAAAATGATAATGAATTTACATGAAACAACCTGGTTCTCTTTGGTCCCGAGGCAGTGAGAACCACCGATGTACTTACAGTGTATATTATATTATATGTTTAATTATATTATTATATATATAACACTGAAAAAAATAAACGCAACACTGAAACAATTTACTGAGTTACAGTTCATATAAGGAAAATCAGTCAATTTAAATGAATTAATTAGCCCTAATCTATGAATTCACATGACTGGGCAGGGCACAGCCATGGTGGGTCTGGGAGGGCATAGGCCCACCTACTAGGGAGCCAGCCCAGACAATCAGAATTGTTTTTCACCACAAAAAGGCTTTATACAGACAAATACTCCTCAATTCTCATGGTGGTGGTTCTCAGAACATCCCAAAAGTTGAAGAAGCGATGTGGAGGTCCTGGTTGGTGGTTACACGTGGTCTGCGGTTGTGAGGCCGGTTGAACGTACTGACAAATCTCTAAAACGATGTTCGAGGCGGCTTATGGCAGAAAACAGCTCTGGTGGACATTCCTACATCAAGCATGCCAATTGCAAGCTGAGACACCTGTGGCATTGTGTGTGTGACAAAACTGCACATTTTAGAGTGACCTTTTATTGTCCCCCAGCACAAGGTTCACCTGTGTAATAATCATGCCGTTAATCAGCTTCTTGATATGCAACACCTGTCAGGTGGATGGATTATCTTGGCAAAGGAGAATGCTCACTGACAGGGATGTAAACAAAATATTGCACAAACATTTAGAGAAATATTTTTTTTCTTTGCTGCCATCCTCTCTGCGGAACCACATTTCTGGCGCGCGCGCCACCCTCTTCATCTTGACCCTTCACATGCTCGCGGCTCCTTCCTCTATCTCTTTGCGCTTGGCCTCCGACACCGCACCTTCGGAACAGCTCTCGATGCTCATAGTCCTCTTCCTACGCTCTACCTTCACCTCTCTGTCGCGATCGTCCAGTCCCCTTCCTCTAGCTCACTTACCCTTCTCACCCATCTCTCTCGTGGGCACCATGCTCCTCGTCCCTTTCTAGCTCCCTCCACCCTCAACATCTTCGTGGACGAACACACAGGGTGAGTTTACCTTGATCTGTGAGCAGAATGTTCTCCATCTACAGCAGAACACACAGTGGTCACATGTTTAGATGTTGCTATGGTTACATCACATCCAAACACACACAGATGTCAAACTGTAGTGGAGATGGTTTCTATATTATGTACAGGACAGATATCAACTGACAGATGTATCATTACCAAAAGATGTAAACATGTCATGTATGAATGGGTCGCTGGTGTCTGAGTAAAACATTTATACAAACGTTATTATTATTTATTTATTTTACAATTAAAAAAATACTTTCTTATTAAGTATGAACTTAAACCAGGTAAAAAGTGTGTAAAAATGATAATGAATTTACATGACACAACCTGGTTCTCTTTGGGTCCCGAGGCAGTTGAGAACCACGGATGTACAGTGTATATTATATGTACAGTGTATATTATATATTATATGTACAGTGTATATTATTATATATTACACACTGAACAAAAATATGAACGCAACATGAAACAATTTTACTGAGTTACAGTTCATATAAGGAAAATGAGTCAATTTAAATTAATAAATTAGCCTCTAATCTATGGATTTCACATGACTGGGCAGGGGCACAGCCATGGGTGGGTCTGGGAGGGCATAGGCCCACCTACTAGGGAGCCAGGCCCAGACAATCAGAATTAGTTTTTCACCACAAAAGGACTTTATGACAGACAGAAATACTCCTCAGTTTCATCAGCTGTCCGGGTGGCTCGTCTCAGACGATCCCAAAAGTTGAAGAAGTCGGATGTGGAGGTCCTGGGTTGGAGTGGTTACACGTGGTCTGCGGTTGTGAGGCCGGTTGAACGTACTGACAAATTCTCTAAAACGATGTTCGAGGCGGCTTATGGCAGAAAACAGCTCTGGTGGACATTCCTACATCAAGCATGCCAATTGCAACCTCCAGCAAAACTTGAGACATCTGTGGCATTGTGTTGTGTGACAAAACTGCACATTTTAGAGTGACCTTTTATTGTCCCCCAGCACAAGGTTCACCTGTGTAATAATCATGCCGTTTAATCAGCTTCTTGATATGCAACACCTGTCAGGTGGATGGATTATCTTGGCAAAGGAGAAATGCTCACTGACAGGGATGTAAACAAAATATGTGCACAAACATTTAGAGAGAGGAAGGGGGGAGGAGGAGGCCATTACTGGCGTCACATTCTGACTCGGAGAAGCGGGGGAGGGGAGAGGAGGATCTGGGCACATCTACTAGGGGGAGCGCAGAGGGGAGAAGGGCGGGGGAAAGAGGAGTGATGGGGTCAGAATGGGGGCAAATGCACTTCATAGGGCTCTGGTCTATAGTAGCGCACTTTATAGGCTCTGGTCTATAGTAGTGCACTCCATAGGGCTCTGGTCTATAGTAGTGCACTTCATAGGCTCTGGCCTATAGTAGTGCACTATATAGGCTCTGGTCTATAGTAGTGCACTCCATAGGGCTCTGGTCTATAGTAGTGCACTCCATAGGGCTCTGGTCTATAGTAGTGCACTTCATAGCCTCTGGTCTATAGTAGTGCACTCATATAGGGCCTGGTCTATAGTAGTGCCTTTATAGGGCTCTGGTCTATAGTAGTGCACTTTTAGACTCTGGGCTTGGTCTATAGTAGTGGCGCTCCATAGGGCCTCTTGGCGTCATAAGTAGTGCACTTCATAGGGCTCTGGTCTATAGTAGTGGCACTCCATAGGGCTCTAGGTCTATAGTAGTGCACTCATAGGGCTCTGGTCTTATAGTGGTGCACTCCATAGGGCTCTGGTCTATAGTAGTGCACTCCATAGGCTCTGGTTATATAGTGCACTCCATAGGCGTCTGGTCTATAGTAGTGCACTACATAGGGCTCTGGTCTATAGTAGTGCACTTCATAGGGCCTCTGGTCTATAGTAGTACACTTTATAGGGCTCTGGTCTATAGTAGTGCACTTCTATAGGGCTCTGTCATAGTAGTGCACTCCATAGGGCTCTGGTCTATAGTGTGCACTACATGAGGCGCTCTGGTCTATAGTAGGTGCACTTCATAGGCTCTGTCATATGAGTAGTCACTCCATGCGGCTCTGGTCTATAGCTAGCTGCACTCCATAGGGCTCTGGTCGTATTAGTAGTTGTACATAGTCTTTTTAGTAGTGCCTTCAAGGCTCTAGTTATAGTTGCACTTTAAATTAGGCTCTGGTCTATAGTAGTGCACCTTTATAGGCGTTCTGCTCGTACAGTAGTTGCACTCCATAGGTCTGCTGTCTATAGGAGTGGCACTATCATAGGGCCTCTGGTCTATAGTAGTGCACTCCATAGGCGCTCTCGGTCTCATCAGTAGCGCTGCACTTCATAGTGCCATTTGAGGACGTGCCGGTCTGTCTAACACACGAGACTCAGAGCAGAACAAGATGAGACCTTAGAGAGCGGAACAGAGATGTGACCTAGAGAGGACATGATGTGACCTAGAGAGGAACAGATAGATCTTAGAGATGAGAACAGGAATGACTGAGCCTAGAGGGAGGCAACAGCGATGTGAGCCCGTAGAGAGAAACAGGGATGTGACCGAGAGACGGAACAGATGGATCTAGAGAGGAACAAGATGTGATCCTAGAGGAGGCAACAGGCATGAGATCTAGAGAGTGAACAGAGATGTGACTAGAGAGAACCGGATGAGATCGGAGAGAGGAACAGGATAGCTGCCACTAGAGAGAACAGGATAGTGCACCCCTAGAGAGAAACAGGAATGCTGACCTAGAGAGAACAGGCATTGCTGAACCTAGAGAGGAACAGGATGAGATTCCTAAGAGAACAGGATTGACTAGAGCAGCGAACAGATGAGACCTAGAGAGCGAACGATGCAGATCTTAGAGAGGGAACCGATGTGAGCCTAGAGAGGGAACAAGGATGTGACCCTAGAGATGGTGCGAACCAGGATGTCACCTAAGAGAACAGGATGTGAGCCTAGAGGCAGGAACAGGATGTTGACCTAGAGGAGGAACAGCGATAAACCTAGCAGAGGAAACAGGATGTGACCTAGAGAGGACCAGGATGTGACGCTAGAGCGGAACAAGGATGAGACCTAAGAGAGGAACAGGATGTGACTAGAGAGAAAACAGCGATGCTGACTAGGAGGAGAACAGGCATGGGATCTAAAGAGGACAGGCATGGTGCACTAGAGAGGAAACAGGATAGTGACCTACGAGAGCCGAAAGCGATGAGCGATCAAGAGGGAACAGGAATTGTGCACCTTAGAGAGCAACAGGAGAGATCTAGAGCAGCCGAACAGCGACTGCTGACCTAGAGAGGACAGGCATGTGCACCTAAGAGAGGAAACAGGATGACCTAGAGAGGACAGGCATGTGACAATACGAGGAGAA
>NW_019944990.1:28478-35785 GCF_002910315.2 Salvelinus sp. IW2-2015
AATATTTTTGTTTTGTGCATCTGGAAACATTCTGGAATCTCTTATTTGATTTACATGTTGCGTTTTTTATTTTGTTGGTGACGAATGGAACAGCTCTGATGTCATGTCCTTTCTTGCTCTTACCTTCACTCTCTGTGGACGATGTCATGTCCTTTCTAGCTCTTACCTTCACGTCTCTGTGGATGATGTCACGCCTTTCTAGCTCTTACCTCACATCTCTGTGGACGATGTCATGTCTGTCTAGCTCTACCTTCACGTCTCTGTGGACGATGTCATATCCTTTCTAGCTCTTACCTTCACATCTCTGTGGACGATGTCATGTCCTGTCTAGCTCTTACCTTCACGTCTCTGTGGACGATGTCATGTCCTGTCTAGCTCTTACCTTCACGTCTCTGTGGATGATCCCAACGTCATGGAGGAACCCTGAGGAGACAAACAACAGAGTCAGCATCTGTCTAGTGCAGGGTGTCAAACTCATTTCGCATCGTGGGGCACATACGGCCTAGGGAGATGTCAAGTGGGCCGGACCATTAAAATTATACCATACTCTGCTTATAATAACCAAAATATCATGTCTTTCCCTTGTTTTGGTGTAAAGAAGCACAAGAACATTAGGAAAATATTGAAATTTAATGAACTACCTTTTACAAAACATTTCATGAAACACCTCATATTCCTTAGACAAATGTGCAATTTACTTTTATCATTCACAAATATGCATTGCAACTGATCCACTGATTGTACAAAGGCACAAAACTTTAATTGGTACTGAAAAATATAGTAATGCACTTTAAGATTAAATGAGACTTTTAAAGAAAGGAATTTTTAAACCACTTACACATACGCATATAAAATCTAAATGTAATCCCTGCGTACACCTTACAAACTAAGGAGAGTGATTTTAAATGTGTAATGAAGAAAGTGTTCGCCTCCTGTAAATCTGTAAACTTCATACATGAAACATACATACACATACAATACATACTGAAAATTTATGGAGTTGTATGAACAGTAGAATTCCATCACACAACTTTTGTGTTTGAAGCTGCTGACTAACATTAAAGTGCACATTTTTTTAAATCACCACAGTAAGGATTCATCTTCACAGAGCTGTATTCTTTCAATGCAAACAGTATCTAAGCAGCATTTTAAAGGTGTTAGTCTAGTCTGGACTTTATTTGTTCCTGAAACTTGGCATCTTTTGGCCTGTACAAGTGCATCAACACCAGGTGTCATGTCCTGACTAGCTGTCACTTTCAGAATCTCATTTAAGTGCTTGTTTGTGAGCCTTGAACGCATTTTTGTTTATTGATATTCATCACTGAGAAAATTTGTTCACAAAGGTAGGTTGTCCCAAACATGCACAAAATTTTAGCAGCCAGGGCTGTTAATTTGGGGTACCCTGGTAGTAGATACTGATAAAATCTGGCCAGACCTACAGAGGCAAATTTGCCCTTCAAATCTGCATCACAACTGCAAAATCAATTATCTCTAGCTGAATTTCGACCGGCAGATCAGAAGCTTTAACTGTGAAAGGTGAGCAAAAAACTGAAAATTCTGTCTCCACAGGATGTGACCTAGAGAGGAACAGGATGTGACCTAGAGAGGAACAGGATGTGACCTAGAGAGGAACAGGATGTGACATAGAGAGGAACAGGATGTGACCTAGGGGAACAGTATGAGATCTAGAGAGGAACAGGATGTGACCTAGAGAGGAACAGGATGTGACATAGAGAGGAACAGGATGTGACCTAGAGAGGAACAGGATGTGACCTAGAGAGGAACAGGATGTGACCTAGAGAGGAACAGGATAAGACCTAGAGAGGAACCAGACAGGAGCATCAACGTGTCCAAGCAACGGTTTTTAAGGTGAAGGGTTAAATGTTGGGACGGACTCCAGGTGAGGGATTAGAGCTGGGCTGGGGGATCCCAGGTGAGGTCTGTTATTGGTGGGGAGTGAGGAGTAAGTTTAGGTTCCTGTGTGAGATGTCTCTGTGTCTGGGTAGGGACAGTGGGGCAGTGRGATAATGAGGATAAGGGCAGTGGGACAGTGGGATAATGAGGATAAGGGCAGTGGGTTGTAGGGTCTAGGGTGTTTCTATGTGACTAATGTAGAGGTGTATCTGAGTAAGGACACAGTGAGGTTGGTTTTAGGGGACATTAGGGTTCTATAGGGGTTCAGGTCTGGATGCTTCCTGTGTGACTCACTAATGTAGAGGTGTCTCTGTGTCTGCCAGCAGTCCTGAAGGTCGTGGACGAACGGGTGACGCACCTGACGCTGAGGACAAAGGTCACAGGTCAGCCTGAGAGTCATCTCGGGGAAGTAAAATTCTCGCGAAAGTTTGTCATTTCCTGTTTTACTTCTGGGGGAGGAAACGCTGCTGACAACCGTTGTGTGAAGGGAGGAAGCAAAGCTTCCCTCTCAAAAGGAATGTCTTGGTCAAACCGTCTCCTAATTTCACCCGTGTTTATCATGGCCAAACAGCTAAAAAAAATATCATTAATTTTTAAGATGTCGCCAATTTTGACTTTGTGGCTGTGGAATCTAGTGGAAAGCGTTTATCATCCACACACGGGGTTGAAATCACCGCCCCAGTTTAAGCACCTCCTTTCACCAATACTGACTCGTCCCAAAAACATCTATGACGAAAACCGAAACCAAACTGCTGAGGCTCGTATCACGTACCTTCTACTCGAGCCTTGACACGTCGAGTTCTGTAGCATGTAGGTAGAGTGATATGTATAGATAATAAGCGAGTAGCAGCAGTGTACATGTAGGTAGGGGTAAGGTGACTATGTATAGATAATAAACAGAGAGTAACAGCAGTGTACATGTAGGTAGGTAGGGTAAAGTGACTATGTTTAAATGATAAAAAGAGAGAGTAGCCTGTCTAAACCACTATACAGTGTGTATAGCTAGTCACGACCCTGTCTAACCACTATAACAGGCGTTGTTAAGCTAGTCACGACCCACGACCCTGTCTAAACACTATAACGTGTGTATACAGTGAGGGAAAAAGTATTTGATCCCCTGCTGATTTTGTACGTTTGGCCCACTGACAGAATTATCAGTCTATAATTTTAATGGTAGGTTTATTGTGAGACAGTGAGAGACAGAATATAACAAAAAAATCCAGAAAACGCATGTCAAAAATGTTATGAATTGATTTGCATTTTAATGAGGGAAATAAGTATTTGACCCCTCTGCAAAACATGACTTAGTACTATTGGTGGCAAACCTTGTTGGCAACACAGAGGTCAGACGTTTCTTGTAGTTGGCCACCAGGTTTGCACACATCTCAGGAGGGATTTTGTCCCACTCCTCTTTGCAGATCTTCTTCAAGTCATTAAGGTTTCGAGGCTGACGTTTGGCAACTCGAACCTTCAGCTCTCCACAGATTTTCTATGGATTAAGGTCTGGAGACTGGCTAGGCCACTTCGGGACCTTAATGTGCTTCTTTTGAGCCACTCCTTTGTTGCTTGGCCGTGTGTTTTGGGTCATTGTCATGCTGGATACCCATCCACGACATTTTCAATACCTGGCTGAGGGAAGGAGGTTTTCACCAAGATTTGACGGTACATGGCCGTCCATCGTCCTTTGATGCGGTGAAGTTGTCTGTCCCTTTAGCAGAAAAACACCCCCAAAGCATAATGTTTCCACCTCCATGTTTGACGGTGGGGATGGTTTCTTGGGGTCATAGGCAGCATTCCTCCTCCTCCAAACACGGCAAGTTGGGTTGATGCCAAAGAACTCCATTTTGGTCTCATCTGACCACAACACGTTCACCCAGTTGTCTCTGAATCATTCAGATGTTCATTGGCAAACTTCAGACGGGCATGTATATGTGCTTTCTTGAGCAGGGGGACCTTGCGGGCGCTGCAGGATTTCAGTCCTTCACGGCATAGTGTGTTACCATTGTTTTCTTGATGACTATGGTCCCAGCTGCCTTGAGATCATTGACAAGATCCTCCTGTGTAGTTCTGGGCTGATTCTCACCGTTCTCTGATCATTGCAACTCCACGAGGTGAGATCTTGCATGGAGCCAGGCTGAGGGAGATTGGACAGTTCTTTTGTGTTTCTTCATTTGCGAATAATCACAGAAACTGTTGTCACCTTCTCACCAAGCTGCTTGGCGATGGTCTTGTAGCCCATTCCAGCTGTGTAGGTTACAATCTTGTCCCTGACAACCTTGGAGAGCTCTTTTGGTCTGTGCCATGGTGGAGAGTTTGGAATCTGATTGATTGATTGCTTCTGTGGACAGGTATCTTTTTACAGGTAAGAAACTGAGATTAGGACGATCCCTTTAGAGTTGTGCTCTAATCTCTGTTCGTTACCTGTATGAAAGACACCTGGGAGCCAGAAATCTTTCTGATTGAGAAGGGGTCAAATCTTATTTCCTCTTAAAATGCAAATCATTTTATAACATTTTTGACATGCATTTTTCTGGATATTTTTGTTGTTATTCTGTCTCTCACTGTTCAAATAAACCTACATTAAATTATAACTGATCATTTCTTTGTCAGTGGGCAAACGTACAAAATCAGCAGGGGATCAAATACTTTTTTTCCTCACTGTAGCTAGTCACGACCCTGTCTAAACCACTATAACAGTGTGTATAGCTAGTCACGACCCACGACCCTGTCTAAACCACTATAACAGTGTGTTAGCTTGTCACGACCTGTTTAAACACTATAACAGTGTGTATAGCTAGTCACGCACCACACCTGTCTAAACCCACTATAACAGTGTGTATAAGTAGTCAGCAACCCTGTCTAAACCACTATAACAGTGTGTATAGCTAGTCACGACCCTTTCTAAACATATAAAAAGTATGTATTAGCTAGTACGACGCCTGTCTAACCCACTATACAGTGTGTATAGCTAGTCAGCGACCCAGACCCTGTCTAACCCACTATAACAGTGTGTATAGCTAGTCAGACGCCACGACCTGTCTAAACACTATAGCAGTGTGTTAGAGCTAGTCACGAACCCTTTCTAAACCCATATACAGTGTGTATAGCTAGTCACGACCTGTCTAACCACTATAACAGTTATGTATAGTTAGTCACGAGCACGACCTGTCTAAACCACTATAACAGTGTGTAATAGCTAGTCACGACCACGACTGTCTAACCTATTACAGTGTTGTTTAGTCAGTACGACCCACGACCTGTCTAAACACTATAACAGTGTGTATTGCTAGTTCACGCCCGACCCTGTCTAAACACTATTACAGTGTGTATAGCTAGTCACGACCCCTGTCTAAACACTATAGGTGTGTGTATAGCTAGTTCACGACCCACGACCCTGTCTAACCACTATTCAGTGTGATAGCTAGTCAGACGACCCTGTTATAACACTATAAACAGTGTGTATAGCTAGTCATGACCCTGTCTAACCACTATACAGCTAGTGTGTATGGCTAGTCCAGACCTGTCTAACCACTATAACGTGTGTATAGCTAGTCACGACCCACGACCTGTCTAAACACTATAACAGTATGTATAGCTAGTCACGACCTGTCTACCCACTATAAACAGTGTGTATAGCTAGTCCGCGACCCACGACCTGTCTAAAACATATTACAGTGTGTATAGTAGTCATGACCCTGCTAACACTATAACAGTGTGTATAGCTAGTTACGACCCTGTCTAAACACTATAACAGTGTGTATAGCTAGTTCACGACCTGTCTAAACCACTATAACAGTTGGTTATAGCTAGTCACGACCCACGACCCTGTCTAAACCACTATAACAAGAGTATGTATGCTAGTCACGACCTGTCTAACCCACTATAACAGTGTGTATAGCTACGCAGCCCACGACCCTGCTGCTAAACACTATTACTGGCTCAGTTGGTAGAGCATGGCGCTTGGCAACGCCAGGGTTGTGGGTTCATTCCCCACGGGGGACCAGGATGAATATGTATGAATTTCCAATTTGTAAGTGTCGTTCTGGATAAGAAGCGTCTGCTAAATGACTTAAATGTAAGTTAATAGTAAACCTATATACAGTATTGTATAGCTAGTCACGACCCTGTCTAAACCACTATTACAGTGTGTATAGCTAGTCACGACCCTGTCTAAACCACTATTTACAGTGTGTATAGCTAGTCACGACCTTGTCTAAACCACTATTACAGTGTGTATAGCTAGTGCAACAGTACAGACAGCACTCTACAACACATATAAGGCGTGTCTCACGCTCTCTCTCTCGCTCTCTCACTCTCTCACCCTGTACTATAACTTCTTCTTTAGACTGTTCCAGAAGCCCAGCCTCAGGATTCTGACTTAGGGATTACCTTACACACACACACACACACACACCACACACACACACAGATGATTGTGAGCATTGGAATGACATTAACATGTAACACACAGCGATTCTTCTCATAAGCAGTGGCAGTTTCTGCCGTTTAGCTAGTCCGCAGATATACTATATATACAAAAAGTATGTAGACACCCTTAAATTATAGTGCATTCAGCTATTTCAGCCACACCTGTTGCTAAACGGTGTATAACATCGAGCACACAGCCTGCCATGCAATCTCCAGGAGCAAACATTTGCAGTAGAAGGGCCTTATTGAAGAGTGCTAGTGACTTTCAACGAGGCCCAGCGTAGGATGCCTCCTTAGTCTGATGGACTAATCTGGGTTTGGCAGAAGCCAGGATAGCGTACCTACTGCCAATGCATTGTGCCAATGTAAAGTTTGGTGGAGGAGGCTGTTTTTTGGTCTGGGGCTGTTTTTCATTGGTTCGGGTCTTTCTTAGTTCTAGTGAAGGGAAATCTTTATCGCTACAGCATACACTGACATTCTAGATGATACTGTTCTTCTCACAACTTTGTGGCAACAGTTTGGGGAAGGATTTCCTGTTTCAGCATGACAAAGCAAGGTCCATATAGAAATTATTTGTCGAGATCAGGTGTGGAAGAACTTGACTGGCCTGCACAGAGCCCTGACCTCAACCCCATCAAAACATTTGGGATGAATTGGAACTCAGACTGTGAGCCAGGCCTAATCGCCCTACATCAGTGCCCGACCTCACTAATTCTCTTGTGGCTGAATGGAAGCAAGTCCACGCAGCAATGTTCCACCATCTAGTGGAAAGCCTTTCCCAGAGAGTGGAGGCTGTTATTAGCAGCAATGTTTTCCATCATCTAGGGGAAGCGCTTCCCAGAGAGATGGAGGCTTGTTATAAGCAGCAATGTTCAACATCTTAGGGGAAAGCCTTCCAGAAGAGTGGAGGCTGTTATAGCAGCAAAGGGGGGAACCAACTCCATATTAATGCGCTCATTTTGATT
>NW_019944990.1:35810-45568 GCF_002910315.2 Salvelinus sp. IW2-2015
CCTGTCTAAAACACTATAACAGTGTGTATAGCTAGTCACGACCCTGTCTAAACCACTATAACAGTGTGTATAGCTAGTCACGACCCACGACCCTGTCTAAACCACTATAACAGTATGTATAGCTAGTCACGACCCTGTCTAACCCACTATAACAGGTGTGTTATAGCTAGTCACGACCCACGACCCTGTCTAAACCACTATTACTGGCTCAGTTGGTAGAGCATGGCGCTTGCAACGCCAGGGTTGTGGGTTCATTCTCCCACGGGGGGACCAGATGAATATGTATGAACTTCTCCAATTTTGTAAGTCGCTCTTGGAGAAGAGCGTCTGCTAAATGACTTAAATGTTAAATGTAAACCACCTATTAACAGTATTTATAGCTAGTCACGACCCTGTCTAAAACCTACTATCTACAGTGCACAGTGTGTATAGCTAGTCACGACCCTGTCTAAACCACTATTACAGTGTGTATAGCTAGTGCAACAAGTACAGACAGCACTCTACAACACATATAAAGCGTGTCTCACGCTCTCTCTCTCGCTCTCTCACTCTCTCACCTGTACTATAACTTCTTCTTTAGACTGTTCCAGAACGCCCAGCCTCAGGATCTCTGACTTAGGGATTACCTACACACACACACACACACACACACACACACACACACAGATGATGTGAGCATGGGATGACATTAACATGTTGCACACAGCAACAGTGCCGTTATCTGCCATTCAGCTAGTCCGCAGATATACACTATATATACACAAAAGTATGTAGACACCCCTTAAAATTAGTGCATTCAGCTATTTCAGCCACACCTGTTGCTAAACGGTGTATAACATCGAGCACACAGCCATGCAATCTCCAGAGACAAACATTTGCAGTAGAATGGCCTTATTGAAGAGCTCAGTGACTTTSAACGAGGCACCAGCGTAGGATGCCKCCTTAGTCTGATGGACTAATCTGRGTTTGGCAGAAGCCAGGATAACGCTACCTGCCCCAATGCATAGTGCCAACTGTAARGTTTGGTGGAGGAGGCWGTTTTTTGGTCTGGGGCTGTTTTTCATGGTTCGGGTCTCTTAGTTCTAGTGAAGGGAAATCTTWACGCTACAGCATACAMTGACATTCTAGATGATACTGTTCYTCCAACTTTGTGGCAACAGTTTGGGGAAGGACCTTTCCTGTTTCAGCATGACAAAGCAAGGTCCATATAGAAATTATTTGTCGAGATCGGTGTGGAAGAACTTGACTGGCCTGCACAGAGCCCTGACCTCAACCCCATCAAACACCTTTGGGATGAATTGGAACTCAGACTGTGAGCCAGGCCTAATCGCCCTACATCAGTGCCCGACCTCACTAATTCTCTTGTGGCTGAATGGAAGCAAGTCCACGCCAGCAATGTTCCACCATCTAGTGGAGAAGCCTTCCAAGAGAGTGGGGCGTATGTGTTAGGCAGCAATGTTCCATCATCTAAGGGGAAAGCCTTCCCAGAGAGTGGAGTGCTGTTATAGCAGCAATGTTTCCACACATCTAGGGGGAAAGCCTTCCCAGAAGAGTGGAGCTGTTATAGCAGCAAAGGGGGAACACACTCCATATTAATGCCCATGATTTTGGAATGAGATGTTCAACAAAGCAGGTGTCTACATACACTACATGACACAAAAGTATATGATATGCCATGCGAGTGTAAAGTGCTATTGGGTTACCTTGACAGCGTAGGTTTTCTGCTTGGCCTTGTCCTTCACCTTCAGAATGGGACCAAAGGATCCTTTGGCGATATATCCCACACCTGGAACAGGAGAGAGGAGGTGGGAAGAGTATCGTATCCAAAACCCTCGGCAACAGGGTCAGGTTTCAATAGAGAAATAGTAATGGCCTCTGTTCTGGAGGGACTCTGCTCGTGGGTAACGGCTATGAGGAATTCATGGGGATTTGGGGGGGGGGGGGGTTTCTGGGTAAAGGCCGAAAATAAGGTCTGTGGTAAACACAGTCTTTCAGGAGATCTATTATGTGTTTTGCTATATGTGTTCTAATGAGACAGTTCCCTGTTTGGTGAATTAAGCATGTTACGTTACGTTCTCAAAACTAGTACAAATCTGCCGTTGTTCTAACAACAGTAAACGCACTCCGTTTGATGTCACCACACTACATCTTATCCAGCTAACGAGTGAAGCAGACTAACGCTGGGCCTTAGTTTACCATCCAAACGAGCACCTTCCCGCTGTAGAGACAGGGTTGGCATTATATATCCAGGCTGTAATGAAGACTAATGGGACTGTAGAGGACTGGGTTGGCATTAATACCAGACGCTGGTAAGACATAGGTTGGAAGATGTGTTAGGCAGTAATCCAGGCTTGTAATGAAGACTAATGGGACTGTAGAGAGACTGCTGTGTTGGCAGTTAATATCCAAGCGTCATGCTAATGCAAGACTAATGGGACTGTAGAGAGAACTGGGTTGGCATTAATATCCAGGCTGTAATGAAGACTAATGGGACTGTAGAGAGACTGGGTTGGCATTATATCCAGGCTGTAATGAAGACTAATGGGACTGTAGAGAGACTGGTGTTGGCATTAATATCCAGGCTGTAATGAAGACTAATGGACTGTAGAGAGACTGGTTGGCATTGAAACCAGGCTGTATGAAGACTAGACTGTGGAGAGCTGTATGAGACGACTAGAGGTTGGCATTAATATCCAGGCTGTAATGAAGACTAATGGGACTGTAGAGAGACTGTGGTTGGCAGTAATATCCAGGCTGTAATGAAGACTAATGGGACTGTAGAGAGACTGTGTTGGCATTAATATCCAGGCTGTAATGAAGGACTAATGACAGAGAGACTGTGTTGGCATTACACACGAGGAAGCCTAGTCGCTGTTGCCTAGGTAGTCGCTGTGGCCAAGTCACTGTTGCCTAGTCACTGTTGCCTAGTCGCTGTGCCTAGGGTCGGTTATCGAGACAGAGTAAGGGGACAACAATCAAGACGATTATTGCATGTTGTCCTGGTGTGTGTGCATGCGCGTGTGTGATGTGTGTGTGTTGTTTGGTGTAAATGTACTGTATGTTCCCTGCGTCCGTGCGGTGCGTGCGTGCGTCGCGTGCTTGTCCTACCTGGAAGTGTTGGTGTCCTGGTACAGCTCTGTGAGGGAACTCAGGGAGGAACATGGATATGAAGCCAGGCAGACTCCACTCTTGCTCTCAGTCTATCTGGCCTCCTCCCCTAACACCTGGTCCGGATAGGAGGGGCCTTTTCTCTGATCATCCTCCGTTGGCCGAGCCGCAGGGTGGGAGGGGCCAGGCGACAGAGGCTTGCAGGGATGGACAGACCAACTGAGGAAAATAATCCTCTCCATCCTGAAGAACACTGAGTCTCTTCTCTTCCCTGACCCTGCTGGGGGTCTCTGTGGAGGGTGGAGAGAGAGAGTGGAGAAGGAGGAGAGAGGAGGGGGTGGAGAGAGGACGGTGGAGAAGAGAGGAGGTGGAGAGAGGAGGAGGTGGAGAGAGGAGGGGGTGGAGAGAGGAGGGGGTGAGAGAGCAGGGGGTGGAGAGAGGAGGAGGTGGAGAGAGAGGGGGTGGAGAGAGGAGAGGTGGAGAGAGGTGGGTGAGAGAGGAGGGGTGGAGAGAGGAGGGGGGTGGAGAGAGGAGGGGTGGGAGAGAGGAGGGGGTGGAGAGGAGGAGGGGTGGAGAGAGAGGAGTGGTGGAGAGAGGACGAGGGTGGAGAGAGGAGGGGTGGAGAGAGGAGGGTGGAGAGAGGAGGGGTGGAGAAGAGGAGGGGTGGAGAGAGGAGGGGTGGAGAGAGGAGGGGTGGAGAGAGGAGGTGGAGAGAGGAGGGGTGGAGAGAGGACGAGGTGGAGAGAGAGGGGGTGAGAGAGGAGGTGGAGAAGAGAGGAGGTGGGAAGAGAGGAGGTGGAGAGAGGAGGGTGGAGAGAGGACGAGGTGGAGAGAGGAGGGGTGGAGAGAGGAGGTGGAGAACAGAGGAGGTGGTGAAGAGAGGTGGTGGAGTGAGGAGGGGGTGGGCGGGGGGGATTAGGTATGAGACATCAATAATGGGAGGAGACATAGAATCAATTCCAAACGGCTGTAGTCCTGGCCCCAAGCCCTTTTCTATAGATCTGACAAAATGGTTATCACACGTAGTAGAGGCTAACCCTACCACAATCCCCTTTCCTTCTCCCTATAGCCCTCTCTCTTTAGAGGCTAGCTACCCTACCACAATCCCCTTTCCTTTCCCCTATAGCCTCTCTCTTTAGAGGCTAGCTACCCTACCACAATCCCCTTTCCTTCTCCTATAGCCCTCTCTCTTTAGAGGCTAGCTACCCTACCACAATCCCCTTTCCTTCTCCCTATAGCCCTCTCTCTTTAGAGGCTAGCTACCCTACCACAATCCCCTTTCCTTCTCCCTATAGCCCTCTCTTCTTTAGAGGCTAGCTACCCTACCACAATCCCTTTCCTTCTCCCTATAGCCCTCTCTTCTTTAGAGGCTAGCTACCCTACCGCAATCCCTTTCCTTCTCCCTATAGCCCTCTCTCTTTAGAGGCTAGCTACCCTACACAATCCCCTTTCCTTCTCCCTATAGCCCTCTCCTTTAGAGGCTACACCTACCGCAATCCCCTTTCCTTCTCCCTATAGCCCTCTCTCTTTAGAGGCTAGCTACCCTACCACAATCCCCTTTCCTTCTCCCTATAGCCCTCTCTCTTTAGAGGCTAGCTACCCTACCACCAATCCCCTTTCCTTCTCCCTATAGCCCTCTCTCTTTAGAGGCTAGCTACCCTACCACAATCCCTTCCTTCTCCCTATAGCCCTCTCTCTTAGAGGCTAGCTACCCTACCGCAATCCCCTTTCCTTCTCCCTATAGCCCTCTCCCTTTAGAGGCTAGCTACCCTACACAATCCCCTTTCCTTCTCCCTATAGCCCTCTCTCTTTAGAGGCTAGCTACCCTACCACAATCCCCTTTCCTTCTCCCTATTGCCCTCTCCTTTTAGAGGGCTACCCTACCGCAATCCCCTTTCCTTCTCCCTATAGCCCTCTCTCTTTAGAGGCTAGCTACCCTACCGCAATCCCCTTTCCTTCTCCCTATAGCCCTCTCTCTTAGAGGCTAGCTACCCTACCACAATCCCCTTTCCTTCTCCCTATTGCCCTCTCTCTTTAGAGCTAGCTACCCTACCCAATCCCCTTTCCTTCTCCCTATAGCCCTCTCTCTTTAGAGGCTAGCTACCCTACCTCAATCCCCTTTCCTTCTCCTATAGCCCTCTCTCTTTTAGAGGCTAGCTACCCTACCACAATCCCCTTTCCTTCTCCCTATAGCCCTCTCTCTTTAGAGGCTAGCTACCCTACCACACATCCCCTTTCCTTCTCCCTATAGCCCTCTCCCTTTAGAGGCTAGCTACCCTACCACAATCCCCTTTCCTTCTCCCTATTGCCCTCTCTCTTTAGAGGCTAGCTACCCTACCACAATCCCCTTTCCTTCTCCCTATTGCCCTCTCTCTTTAGAGGCTAGCTACCCTACCACAATCCCCTTTCCTTCTCCCTATTGCCCTCTCTCTTTAGGGCTAGCTACCCTACCACAATCCCCTTTCCTTCTCCCTATGCCCTCTCTCTTTAGAGGCTAGCTACCCTACCACAATCCCCTTTCCTTCTCCCTATTAGCCCTCTCCCTTTAGAGGCTAGCTACCCTACCACAATCCCCTTTCCTTCTCCCTATTAGCCCTCTCTCTTTAGAGGCTAGCTACCCTACCACATCCCCTTTCCTTCTCCCTATTGCCCTCTCTCTTTTTTGTCTTTCAATTGCATGCTTCTCTCGCTCTCTCTGATTATCTTTCTCAAATGGCACAAATAATTTGGGGCGGTCTCTCACTGGCCACACACCAATACACTAAATTAACAGTCAAACTATCAGTTAAATAGCAGCCACCCTTTGTCACTGGTGAAGTTAAAGGAAAGAGTCGCCCATTTTGACTGTTATTTAGTTTTTGTGCATCTCTGAGCGATGGTCTATCCATTCTCAGGATCATCTCGTGTTTTCATGTGTACCTGAGCTCTTGCTGTTCAGGCAGGCAGAAACGCAGCCAGTATGACGTAGTACTGTGGTAAAGTCTCTCTCAATATGACGTAGTACTGTGGTAAAGTCTCTCTCAGTATGACGTAGTACTGTGGTAAAGTCTCTCTCACTACACTGGCAGATAATAGAAATACAACTTCTGGATGGTGAAAACGTCTATCATACATGTCAGATTACAATACTGGCTGATGTCGTAACGCGGGAAGTTATCTTCTCTCCAACGAGCTATTGATCATATTCCTACCTCGACAAAGGTGTAATTTAACAGAGGGTCCAMCACATGTTCTCCTATTTGTCTGCCTGTTCAGTCCAGGGTGCCGTTGTGAATGTTAGACTCCACTCTGCRGGGCACATCGATCTGCAGGTTGAACATGGTGAGATTGTAGACTCCTAAATTGATAGTGCAGTTTGTTTTGGCGAGTTTACAGCTAACTAGCTACTTCACACGCTGATATTGTCTTTGGTATTATTGTGCGGAGCTACGTTTGCTAGCTAGCTAGTTAGCCCAAAGGGAGAGAATTGCATGGTGGGTTTTGTAGTCGACCTGAGCTGCAACAGATTTCCACATTGCTACCAAACTTATTATGACGACAAAATTAAACATTTGTTCACAAAAAATGTTGTTGTCACATATTGGTGTTATTTAATACTGTAACTAACAGAAACAGTGGTTTGTTCCCTTCTCCTCCCAAATAATTTAGCAGACATTCTTATCCAGAGCAACTTACAGTCATTACATTCATCTTCAGATAGCTAGGTGGGACAACCACATATCACAGTCATAGTCAGTACATTCATCTTCAGATAGCTAGGTGAGACAACCACATATCACAGTCATAGTGGTACATTCATCTTCAGATAGCTAGGTGGGACAACCCATATCACAGTCATAGTCAGTACATTCATCTCCAGATAGCTAGGTGGGACAACCACATATCACAGTCATAGTCAGTACATTCATCTTCAGATAGCTAGGTGGGACAACCACATCACAGTCATAGTCAGTACATTCATCTTCAGTAGCTAGGTGAGACAACCACATATCACAGTCATAGTCAGTACATTCATCTTCAGATAGCTAGGTGAGACAACCACATATCACAGTCATAGTCAGTACATTCATCTTCAGATAGCTAGGTGAGACAACCACATATCACAGTCATAGTCAGTACATTCATCATATACAAATACGATCATCAACTACTCTTATAATAAATGCCATGGGATCTTTAGTCACCACAGAGAGTCAGGACACCCGTTTAACGTCAGATCCAAAAGACAGCACCCTACACAGGGCAATGTCCCCAATCACTGCCCTGGGGCATTGGGATATGTTTTAGACCAGAGGAAAGAGTGCCTCCTACTGGCCCTCCAACACCACTTCCAGCAGCAYCTGGTCTCCCATCCAGGGACCAACCAGGAAGAACCCTACTTATCTTCAGAAGCAAGCCAGCAGTGGTATGCAGGGTGGTATGCAACTGCTCCGTAGGCAAGCACCATGGTCTTGTAGTGGATGTGAGCTTCTTCARGAAGCCAGTGGAGTGTCCGGAAGAGCAGGGTGACATGGGAGAACTTGGGAAGGTTGCATGCCTCATACAAGTTCTCATTTAACCAACCATGTATAGGTTATTCCAAGTTTCCGTGTGGCCATTGAATAGTTAGTTTAAACACCCCAAACGTTTGCCCCGTTTTATTGATTTCAGCGTGATACTGATGGAAGTGAATAACAAACAATTACACTTACCGCGTTGTAAACCCACTTGAATCAAAATTCAATACTTCAAAATGCAGCTAGCTGTCTTCTACAAGTTGTTCTCTAACCAGTGAAGTACACATAATTCCCAGATTATGTGTGGTTTTTGAGCTGTGTTAGTTTTAACAGAACGTACAACCTCATCTCCCCCCCCACTCGCACAATGAGTGTTTTCATGTTGTGTTTCTCTTTCCGTATCAAAATGCAACATTCCAAAATGTTCTGCAGGTTGTCCTCCAATCAGTGATGGGTATCTCCAGTTTCCACATGGTTTTTGAGTTGTGGTCGTTTCCCTCCGCTAAATCGATAAGTGATTCATTGCCACTTGTCAAAACAACATATTGCTATGAAGCCCCTAAATAAATTCTGGTGCAACCAATTACCTTCAGAAGTCACATTATTAGTTAAATAAAGTCCACCTGTGTGCAATCTAAGTGTCACATGATCTGTCACATGATCTCATTATACACCTATACAGGAAACGTATGATCTCTGTAATTGCAAACAAAGGTTTCTGTACCAAATATTAAGTTCTGCTTTTCTGATGTATCAAGTACTTATGTCATGCAATAAAATGCAAATTAATTACTTACAAATCATACAATGTGATTTTCTGGATTTTTGTTTTAGATTCCGTCTCTCACAGTTGAAGTGTACCTATGATAAAAATTACAGACCTCTACATGCTTTGTAAGTAGGAAAACCTGCAAAAATCGGCAGTGTATCAAATACTTGTTCTCCCCACTGTATATACACCTGTTCTGAAAAGCCCCAGAGTCTGCAACACCACAAAGCAAAGGGCATCATGAAGACCAAGGAGACCTCCAAACAGGTCAGGGACAAAGTTGTGGAGAAGTACAGATCAGGGTTGGTTTCTAAAAAATATCTGAAACTTTGAACATCCCACAGAGCACCATTAAATCCATTATTAAAAAATAGAAAGAATATGGCACCACAACAAACCTGTCAAGAGAGGGCCGCCCACCAAAACTCACCCACCAGGCATGGAGGACATTAATCAGAGAGAAGCAACAAACAGACCAAAGATAACCCTGAAGGAGCTGCAAAGCTCCACAGCGGAGATTGGAGTATCTGTCCATAGGACCACTTTAAGCTGTACACTCCACAGAGCTGGGCTATAAGGAAGAGTGGCCAGAAAAAAGCCATTGCTTAAAATAAATAATAAGCAAACATGTTTGGTGTTCACCAAAAGACATGTGGGAGACCCCCCAAACATATGGAAGAATGTACTCTGGTCAGATGAGACTAAAATTGAGCTTTTTGGCCATCAAGGAAAACGCTATGTCTGGTGCAAACCCAACACCTCTCATCACCCCGAGAACATCCTCCCCACAGTGAAGCACGGTGGAAGCAGCATCATGCTGTGGGAATGTTTTTTTATCAGCAGGGACTGGGAAACGGGTCAGAATTGAAGAAGTGACGGATGGCGCTAAATACAGAGAAATTCTTGAGGGAAACCTGTTTCAGTCTTCCAGAGATTTGAGACTGGGACGGAGGTTCACCTTCCAGCAGGACAATGACCCTAAGAATACTGCTAACGCCATACTTGAGTGGTTTAAGGGGAAACATTTAAATGTCTTGGAATGGCCTAGTCAAAGCCCAGACCTCAATCCAATTGAGAATCTGTGGTATGACTTAAAGATTGCTGTACACCAGCAGGAACCCATCTAACTTGAAGAAGCTGGATCAGTTTTGCCTTGAAGACTGGGCTAGATGTGCCAAGCTTATAGAGACATACCCCAAGAGACTTGCAGCTGTAATTGCTGCAAAATCTGTCTCTACAAAGTATTGACTTTGGGGCGGGGGGGGTAGTTCAGGATAGGGCATGCTCAAGTTTTCTGTTTATTTCTTGTTTGTTTCACAATAGAAAATATTTTGCATCATCAAAGTGGTAGGCATGTTGTGTAAATCAAATGATACAACCCCCCC
>NW_019944990.1:45577-50967 GCF_002910315.2 Salvelinus sp. IW2-2015
TATTTTAATTCCAGGTTGTAAGGCAACAAAATAGGAAAAATGCCAAGGGGGTGAATACTTTCCCAAGCCACTGTAGACCTACCAGAAATCACCAAAACGTTTTTTCCCTTTTAATAGCAATTTCTCAAGCAATAATTGTGCTAGGACTGTCTGGAAGTAATCTGAGTGGGGGAAACGAAAAGTACCTGTTATTGGCAGAAAAATKTCTTATTGGGCTCCCGAGTGGCACAGCGGTCTAAGGCACTGCATCTCAGTGCTAGAGGCATCASCACAGACCCTGGTTCGATTCCAGGCTGTATCCCAACCAGCCGTGATTGGGAGCCCCATAGGGCAGCAAACAATTGGCCCAGTGTCATCCAGGTTAGGGTTTGGCCTGGGTAGGCCATCATTGTAAATAAGAATTTGTTCTTAACTGACTTGCCTAGTGAAAAATAAATAAATTACAATTATTGGTCTATTAACTAATTTGATGTCACCAGGCAGGGCAAAACTCCATCCCACCAAAACAGGCAGAAATTATGAATATGCCATTTTAGTGTAAGAGCTGTTTRAAAAGACTGAAAACATAAATAATATATATAATAATATAATGCTATATATAAAACACAGGAAAATCCCAGTAGACTGTACTGGGCCTTTTACACACATTCACTCAACCACAGAGTACAGTGACTACACACATACATACATATACAGATGAAGTCAGAAGTTTACATACACCTTAGCCAAATACATTTAAACTCAGTTCTTCACAATTCCTGACATTTMATCCTCGTAAAAATTGTCTTAGGTCAGTTAGGATAACCACTTTATTTTAAGAATGTGAAATGTCAGAATAATAGTAGAGAGAATGATTTATTCCAGTGGGACAGACATTTACATACACTCAATTAGTATTTGGTAGTATTGCCTTTAAATTGTTTAACTTTGGTCAAACTTTTTGGGTAGTGTTCCTCCAGCTTTCCACAATAAGTTGGGTGAATTTTGGCCCATTCCTCCTGACAGAGCTGGTGTAACTGAGTCAGGATTGTAGGCCTCCTTGCTCGCAAACGCTTTTTCAATTCTGCCCACAAATGTTCTATAGGATTGAGGTCAGGGCTTTGTGATGGCCACTCCAATACCTTGACTTTGTTGTCCTTAAGCCATTTTACCACAACTTTGGAAGTATGCTTGGGGTCATTGTCCATTTGAAAGATCCATTTGCGACCAAGCTTTAACTTCCTGACTTGATTCTTGAGATGTTGCTTTAATATATCCACATATTTTCCTTCCTCATGATGCCATCTATTTTGTTAAGTGCACCAGTCCCTCCTGCAGCAAAGCACCCCCACAACATGATGCTGCCACCCCCGTGCTTCATGGTTGGGATGGTGTTCTTCGGCTCGCAAGCCTATCCCTTTTTCCTCCAAACATAACGATGGTCATTATGGCCAAACAGTTCTATTTTGTTTTTCATCTACCAGAGGAAATTTCTCCAAAAAGTATGATCTTGTCCCCCATGTGCAGTTGCAAACCGTAGTCTGGCTTTTATATGGCGGTTTTGGAGCAGTGGCTTCTTCCTTGCTGAGTGGCCTTTCAGGATATGTCGATATAGGACTCGTTTTACTGTGGATATAGATACTTTTGTACCTGTTTCCTCCAGCATCTTCACAAGGTCCTTTGCTGTTGTTCTGGGATTGATTTGCACTTTTTGCTCCAAAGTACGTTCATCTCTAGGAGACAGAACGCGTCTCCTTCCTGAGCGGTATGACGGCTCCGTGGTCCCATGGTGTTTATACTTGCGTACTATTGTTTGTACAGATGAACGTGGTACCTTCAGGTGTTTGGAAATTGCTCCCAAGGATGAACCAGACTTGTGGAGGTCTACAAATTTTTTCTGAGGTCTTTGTTGATTTCTTTTGATTTTCCCATGATGTCAAGCAAAGAGGCACTGAGTTTGAAGGTAGGCCTTGAAATACATCCACAGGTACACCTCCAATCGACTCAAATTATGTCAATTAGCCTATCAGAAGCATCTAAAGCCATGACACATATTTCTGGAGTTTTCCAAGCTATTTAAAGACACAGTCAACTTAGTGTATGTAAACTTCTGATCCACTGGAATTGTGATACAGTGAATTATAAGTGAAATAATCTGTCTGTAAACAATTGTTGGAAAAATGACTTGTGTCATGGACAAAGTAGATGTCCTAACCGACTTGCCAAAACTATAGTTTGTTTACAAGAAATTTGTGGAGTGGTTGAAAAACGAGTTTTAATGACTCCAACCTAAGTGTATGTAAACTTCCGACTTCAACTGTATCTACACATACATATATATACACATACACTACTGTTCACTGTGTTTTATATATAGTATTATATTATTATAACTTTCAGGTAGTATTTCAGACAGCTTCATTAAATTAGCCTGCAAACACCAGTCTCAACGTCAACAGTGAAGAGGCGACTCCGGGATGCTGGCCTTCTAGGCAGAGTTCCTCTGTCCAGTGTCTGTGTTCTTTTGCCCATCTTAATCTTTCTTTTTATTGGCCAGTCTGAGATATGGCTTTTTCCTTGCAACTCTGCCTAGAAGGCCAGCATCCCAGAGTCGCCTCTTCACTGTTGACATTGAGACTGGTGTTTTGTGGGCACTATTTAATAAAGCTGCCAGTTGAGGACTTGTGAGGCATCTGTTTCTCAAACTAGACACTCTAATGTACTTGTCCCTGCTCAGTTGTGCACCGGGGCCTCCCACTCCTCTTTCTACTGGTTAGAGCCAGTTTGCGCTGTTCTGTGAAGGGAGTAGTACACAGCGTTGTATGAGATCTTCAGTTCTTGGCAATTTCTCTCTATGGAATAGCCTTCCTTTCTCAGAACAAGAATAGACTGACGAGTTTCAGAAGAAAGGTCTTTGTTTCTGGCCATTTTGAGCCTGTAATCGAACCCAAAATGCTGATGCTCCAGATACTCAACTAGTCTAAAGAAGGACAGTTTTATTGCTTCTTTAATCAGGACAACAGTTTTCAGCTGTGCTAACATAACTGCAAAAGGGATTTCTAATGATCAATTAAAATGATAAACTTGGATTTGCTAACACACGTGCCATTGGAACAGAAAGTGATGGTTGCTGAAGTGATGGGCCTCTATACGCCTATGTAGATTTCCATTAAAAATCAGCCGTTTACCAGCAGCAATAGTCATTTACAACATTAACAATGTCTACACTGTATTTCTGATCAATTTGATGTTATTTTAATGGACATTTTTTTTTGCTTTTCTTTCAAAAACAAGGACATTTCTAAGTGACTCTTTTGAACGGTAGTGTATATTCACATACATAGATATACATACATAGATCGATAAGAGAGAGCACAACAGATGAACGTAGGCTAAGCGTTCTATCTGCCGTTAAACGTCCCAACGCCTCACTACACAGTGGGCTAACTTGTGTATTGTTGCGCATTACAGTTGTATGTTCATTCATGCATCATGTCAGTATTATCATCTGTAGAGAACAGAACAACACGACCGGGCCACATACCGCACTGTCGTTATTATCACACTATTACTGGGACGGCGCCATCTGAAATAACACCCCCTAGTTAATATACTACATATTGCAATAATGTAACATAGGATAATATTATATGGACAGATCCTAGATCAGCACTCTGTGATGCTTTGTGGCCCTGATCTCATGCATTGACAGTGAAACAGTTTTGCGTAGCTAACTATATGAGCTGGTGTTAAATTAATARGTTAAACCCCAGCAACTCTCACTGATGCTGATGCAGTCATAGTCCGTGAAGTTTCAGCGTCAAGGACGGCCAGAGAATCCACAAATGTGCTTCAAACCCCCCGCAGCGGTATACCTGTTGCCCTCTACCTGAGAGAGAGGAGGAGTCCTGCTATTTCACCTTGCTGGCTTTACTGGCGTCCGCCCCCATCTGGTCTGTCTCTCTCGGCTTGTTGTCATCCACCACGACACTGCTTCTTCATCATCCTGCTAGCATCATCACCCTCCTCATCCTAGCCCTCACTCAAACACAATCCGCAGCCTGCGCAACACACACGGGTTCTCCCCGGCGACTACACTATGGCCGGCCGTCGGTAGGTAAAACATTAGTAGCTAGTACTTCCTAAAGTCTTCCACCGTGTTGTCGTCGTCAACAGCAGACAGAGCAGATTTAGMGACATAAACAAGATAATCCCTTCTGTGGGTCACGTCACCCCGACATCCGCCCACATGGCGCTTATCCAATCAGACTGGGAGCCCGTAGCGTTAGACCCGCCCCTCCTCTGAAAGGAGATTCTGTCTTTATGAACTCTTGAATTATTTAAACATACAGAGAAAACACAATAAAGACAATTTACCAACCTGATAAAAAGGAATCTTGTTGATAAACTCTTGTAGATTACTGTTGTTCAGCTGTTAATGTAATGTAGTTGACAGATGAAGTTTGAATCTTGTAGATACACAGAGGACAGTAAATACTGTTGTTCAGCTGTTAATGTAATGTGGTTGGCAGATGAAGTTGAAAAGAACAAATTAATCAATAAAGGTTTTTATCCAGTTGAATCCCAACTGCAGTGGTCATTTAATTTACTATGTGGCAGGCTGAGGCAGTAGCCTGTATATCTTCTCACTCTCATTAGTGATTCCTGGTCCGCTCAAATCAAAATCAAATAACATGTTTCTCCAATCAAGTTSCAGAAACATCTCAAGGATGATCAAATGGAAACAGGATGCACCTGAGCTTAATTTAGAGTGTCATAGCAAAGGGTCTGAATACTAATGTAAATWCGTTTTTTAAGTTTATTATTTGTAATACATTTGCCAAAAAATTATAAAAAACGTTTTTTGTTTTGTCACTATGGGGTATTGCGATGTCACTATGGGGTATTGTGATGTCACTATGGGGTATTGTGATGTCACTATGGGGTATTGTGTGTAGATTGATGAGGGAAAACAATAATTTCATCCATTTTAGAATAGGTCTGTAACGTAAACAAATGATAGAAAAAGTCAAGGGGTCTGAATACTTTCCTAATGCACTGTACAGTCTAGTGAGTGTGCGTAGGGTCAGTGCAGATTGTCTGGGTAACCATTAATGAACTATTTAACAGTCTTAATGCTCAGGTACCATTTGTTGGACGGTAGCAGAGTGAACGATCTTTGGCAATTCTTAGAGGTCCTGGATGGCAGGGAGCTCGGCCTCAGTATCTAAGGGGGTGTGAGGCAAATCTCAGCCCAGCGCCTGATGCAGTGTGCTCAGCTGGCAGAGGAAAGCAGGTCCCTGATCACTGGAGGGTTGGGATTCACACACATACAGACACCATGACACACACACACACACATACCATGACACACACACACACATACAGACACCATGACACATACACACACA
>NW_019944990.1:54269-61203 GCF_002910315.2 Salvelinus sp. IW2-2015
TATAATCTGTGAATTGTCCTCTTCCTCTGGCTTGTTGGGCTCATATAGCAGTTAGGGCCTACCCACTAATTGTTAGCCTACACGCGACGGTCTAAGGGGTTAGGATTTATAGGTTTTGGTGTAAAGGTTTAAGGGTTAGTGTAAATCGGTAAATACCATCAATGGGCTGTAAGTTTTTAAGGGAGCGAAGAGAATGGGTTAGCCAAAAGCATTTTAATAAAATGGGTTAAATTAAGATTTAGTGGTTTAGGGTGAAGAGGTTAAGCCCGGCCTCAGTGATAAAAAAGGTAGTAAGTAGGTTGAAAAAGTTTGCTTAATTATCCGCTAACATGGCTGGAAGGGTTGTCGTGATGAGATTCCAAACTCACAACCTTTGGGTTTGCTACGACATGCATGTTTTACTGCGCACAAGTTCATATACTTCTAGTATCACCAGACTCGTTTCACTATGACATTAGGATGTTTGAGGCTCTATCGTTAACATCTGTCCATGTAGATGTATACATCATCAAATTATCGTAACTACAGCAATGAGTTCCGGCTTCTCAATTTAACTATGTTCATCTAGTCGATGAGAAGGCAGGCTGGGAACTTATAGATCTACTCATGCTCCATAACTCTTGGTATAAGCTTCCATGACAACAGTAGGTATCCAAAAGTCCTCAGAGATCCCTGTCATGGACTGTACATCGACAGCACTCTCATCAAAGGTGGGAGCAACGGTAAGTGTATCCTAGATGCAAAGAGTCGGGTTCAGAGTTTATGTGTTATGTACTCTCACAGCTTCTGGTCCTATGCATCAATGTACTAGGATAAGGCGTTTCCTCAGATGGAAGTCGAGATGCGCATTGTTTTGTTGCAGCGCAGCTCTGCTCCTATACTAACTCAGAGGAGCAAGTAATGGCTATCCCCAGTCCAAACAAGGAATTGGCCATAATTCGCGCTATCAGTGGCGCATTGGTATATTCTGCTGCTCTGAGAGACACTGCTTCAAGATTGCATGAAATGGATGGTTAGGCTGACACTGTGGCCAGAAACGTCATAGATTACTCAGGTCATTTCACCCAGTCGAGAAAGTCAAGTTTAGGTAATCATCCTCACTCTGGAGAGGACAAGCAGATCGGGCAGACTAACGTGATCGATTCATAGTATTCTCCTAAGGTTTTCCATTGATTCAATCACAGCGGAGGGCAGTAGCATCAATTGGGCAGCTGGCAAGCAGATATTCTAGCACTCCTCTCACTCGAGCGAAATAGGACTCGCAGATCTGTCTGTTACTGATATCATGCCTTTTATAGCCCTGAGTTTGTGCTATCATCCCGTTAATAGCCTGAGTGCCTGTCTGTTTGTGCTATCATCCACGTCATAGCCTGAAGTAGCCTGTCTGTTTGTGCTATCATTCCCGTTATAGCCTGAGTGCCTGTCTGTTAGTGCTATCATTCCCTTTATAGCCTGAGTGCCTGTCTGTTTGTGGCTATCATCCCATAAAAGCCTGTCTGGTTAGTGGCCATCATCACTTTAATCGGCCTGAGTACCTGTCTGGGTGTGCTGTCATCCACTTATAGCCTGAGTGCCAGTCTGTTTGTGCATAGTTACTCTTTTTCATGTTTGGCTTGACAATTCCATAAGAAGTTGGCAGGAGGAGCAGAACAAACTGACCCCCAGGCCTCTTAATTACTTCCTGAACAACAGGTTTGGGGACAGACTGGACTCCAGGCCTCTTAATTAACTTCTGAACAAACGGTTTGGACAGACTGGCACAGGATACCTCTTAAATGTGACATTATATAGGATCAACACCATTGTATCAAATAGACTGAAAAACAACAGTATATAGGAATAACACCATATATAATATACACATACAGTACCAGTCAAACGTTTATTTTAACTATGTTCTACATTGTGCAAATAGTGAAGAATCAAAACTATGAAATAACACATGTGGAATGATGTAAGCAAAAAATAATATTTTACATTCTTTGGCTGCCTTGATGACAGCTTTGCACTCGTTGGCATTCTCGTCAACCAGCTCAACCTGGAATGCTTTTCCATAGTCTTGAAGGAGTTCCAATGTATGCTGAACACAATGTTGTGGCTGCTTTTTCTTCACTCTGCGTATATCTCATCCCAAACCATCTCATATGGGTTGAGGTTGGTTGATTGTGGAGGCCAGCTCAATCTCAAAGCTGCAGGCTAACGGGGTTAAATCTAGACTTGGTTTCCTCCATCGTATTCACTCCCCTTCCACCACAGCTGCCAAACTAACTCTGATTCAGTGACATACCTACCCATGCTAGATCAGGAGACATAATTTAATAGATTGGCAGGTAAGGGGTGCTCTCGAGCGGGCTAGAGTTTCTTTATCATGTCGGCCATCAAGTTATAATGTTGTCTTAAGTCTCTCTTTTATTTAGTGGTGCATTTCTCGTCGTGAGCTGTTTTGTTCTATATTTATTTTTAAACCCAGCCCGCATCCCCACAGGAAGCAGTCAACGTAAATAATAATTTTTTTTACTGACTTGCCTCGTTAAATAAAAAAATAATCTGATGCAGGCACTCCATCCATCTCCTTCTTGGTCAAATAGCCCTTACACAGCCTGGAGGTGTGTTGGGTCATTGTCCTGTTGATAAAGCGATAGTCCCCACTTAACTGAAACCAGATGGGATGTGGTATCTCAAGAGAATGCTGTGGTAGCCATGGCTGGTTAGTGGGCTTGAATTGTAAAATAAATCAAGTGTCACACAAAGCTCCACACCCACTCCTCCCTCCATGCTTCACGGTCGGGAACCAACACATGTGGAGATCATCCATTAAAACTCTCTTGCAATCTGCACGAAGACACGACAGTTGGGAACCAAAATCACATATGGAACTCATCAGACAAATGACTGATTCCAACCGTCTAATGTCCATTGCTCGGTTTCTTGGCCCAAGCAAGTCTCTTCTTATTGTGCCCTTCAGTAGTGGTTTCTCTGCAGCAATTTGACCATGAAGCCTGGATGAATGCAGTCTCCTCT
This sequence comes from Salvelinus sp. IW2-2015, assembly GCF_002910315.2. Lineage (NCBI taxonomy): Eukaryota > Metazoa > Chordata > Actinopteri > Salmoniformes > Salmonidae > Salvelinus > Salvelinus sp. IW2-2015. Next base: position 57,291 of record NW_019944990.1, read on the forward strand.
GAACAGTTGATGTTGAGATGTGTCTGTTACTTGAACTCTGTGAAGCATTTATTTGGGCTGCAATCTGAGGTGCAGTTCACTAATGAACGTATCCTCTGCAGCAGATGTAAATCTGGGTCTTCCTTCTCTGTGGCGGTCCTCTATGAGAGCCAGTTTCATCTAGATTGTTTTTGTGCCTGAACTTGAAGAAAATTTAAAGTTCTTGAATGTCCCACATTGACGGACCTTCATGTCTTAAAGTAATGGACTGTTGTTTTCTCTTTGTTTTATTTCAGCTGTTCTTGCCATAATATGGCCTTGGTCTTCTACACAATAGGCTATCTTCTGTATACCACCCCTACCTTGTCACAACTGATGGCTTCGTGATGTATGACTCCGCCATTTATCTTCGCACACTCTTGGCATTCTTTCAACCAGCTTCATGAGGTAGTCAGCCAGAATGCATTTCAATTAGCAGGTGTGCCTTGTTAAACATTAATTTGTGGAARTTCTTTCCTTAATGCGTTTGAGCCAATCAGATGTGTTGTGACAAGGTAGGTGTGGCATACAGAATCTAGCCCTACTTGGTAAAACTCCAAGTCCATATTATGGGAGGTGTTGGACTGCAGCGTGAAGGAAAAGCAGCCAACAAGCGCTCAGCATATGTGGGAACTCCTTCAAGACTGTMGGAAAAGCATTCCAGGCGAAGAGGCATGATTAAACAGCGGCGTCACGATTGGGCCCCCAAAGTGGTGCAGTGGTCTAAGGCACTGCATCTCAGTGCAAGAGGCATCACTACAGTCCCTGGTTCGAATCCAGCTGTGATTGGGAGTTCCACACGGTGGTGCACAATTGGCCCAGCATCGTCCGGGTTTGACCGTCATTGTAAATAATTATTTGTTCTTAAACCGACTTGCCCAGTTAAATAAATAAAGGTATTTTWTAAAATAGCGGCGTCACATGATATTTAAATACTACAGAGTACATCAATACTCCCTTTCCACATTAACCTCTAAACAAAAGAGCCAGTGTTGCATGTTTGGTGAGGAGCACCTCCGCGTGTGGGTGTGACTGTCAGTGAGAACCAACCAATAACAGACAAGACGAGGGCGTTGCGTTTTTATAAACATTTATTCCTCTGTACATCTCCCCAGCAGCCGTTTAGATGATGCCAATCTGAAAACACAAAGACATGACCGGTTTTAGAGGCATCGTAGGACTGTTATAAGGCGCCACAGAGCCGGTGGTCTCTGGCATCAGTGGTTCCTTTGGAGTCTGTCATTATTCATCAGAAACTATATCATACATCATCTGCTCAGAGCCTCTCCTGCAGTCTGATTGGACACCACATCTCTAGACTCCAAAGCTATTGGCTGACAGTGAACAGAAACGGGTGCGGTGTGCATCTCAATACCCCTCAGTGGAGGGTTACTCCTCGACATGACCGTGTTCGCCGTCTGTCTAACATTTAAACAGCGGTAGAATATATATGAAGACACACTACAGTCCTGGTGAGAGGAGTCCTTGTAGACTATTGGATGCAGAGCCTGTTTGTGTCATAATGGTGGTCCATCTGGAGCTCACCTTGTTGGCGACATCCAACGCATCGTAATCTGGAGCCAAGGCGGCACATATGCTTCTTCTCTACCGGTCAGGCCTGAGTAAGAGGGAGAACGTGGATAGAGGAGCGAGTGGAGGAGAGGGGAAGAGTGGAGGAGAGGGAGACAGTGGAGTGAGAGGAGAGTGGAGAGAGGGGGAAGAGTGGGGAAGAGGGAGGAAGGAACGTTGGAGGAGGGAGAGAGTGGAGGAGAGGGGAGGAGTGGAGGAGACAGGGGAGAGTGGGGAGGAGAGGGGGAACGAGTGGAGGAGAGGGGAGAAGAGTGGAGGGAGGGAGAAGAGTGGAGGAGAGGGAGAGAGTGGAGGAGAGGGAGAGAGGGGAGGGAGAGAGGGGGAAGAGTGGAGGAGAGGGAGACGAGTGGAGAGAGGGAGAACGAGTGGAGGGGAGAGGAGAGGTGGGAGCGGAAGAGTGGAGGAGGGACGAGCAGGAAGGAGAGGGGAACGAGTGGAGGAGAGGGGGGAGAGTGGGAGGAGAGGGAACGAGTGGATAGGAAGAGGGGGAACCGAGTGAAGGAGGAGGGGAACGAGTGGAGGAGAGGGGGACAGTGGAGGAGAGGGGTAACGAGTGAGTGAGGAGGGAGAACGTAGGGGAAGGAGAGTGGAGGAGGGAGGGGAAGAGTGGAGGAGAGGGGAGAGAGTGGAGAGAGGGAGAACGAGTGGGAGGAGGGGAACAGAGTGGAGAGAGAGGGGAACGAGTGGGAGGAGAGGGAGATACGAGTGGAGGAGAAAGGGGAACGATGGAGGAGAAGAGGAGAACGAGTGGAGAAGGAAGAGTGGAGAATGAGGGAGAGAGTGGAAGTAGAGGGGGAACGAGTGGAGGAGAAGTTTGGGGAACGAGTGAGAGGAGAGGGACGAGTGGGAGGGAGAGGGAGAACGAGTGGAGGAGAGGGTAACGAGTGGAGGAGAGGGGGGGGAACGAGTGGGAGGACGGGGGAGAGTGGAGGAGAAGGGGAACGAGTGGGAGAGCGGCGAGAACGAGTGGAGGAGAGGGAGAGCAGTGGAGGAGAAGGGAGAGAGTGGAGGGAGAGGGGGAAGAGTGGAAGGAGAGGGAGAACGAGTGGAGGAAAGAGGAGGAGAGGGAGAAGTGGAGGAGAGGGAGACGAGTGGAGAGAGGGAAGAACGAGTGGAGGAGGAGGGAGAAGAGTGGAGAGAAGAGGGAGGAGAGGTGGAGGAGAGGGAGAGTGGAGGAGAGGGGGAACGAGTGGAGGAGAGGGGGAAGAGTGGAGGAGAGGGAGAACGGATGGGAGGAGATGGGGAGAAGATGTGGACGGAGAGGAGATGGAGGGAGAGGAGAGGAGAGAACGAGTGGAGGAAGCGGAGAGAGGTGGGAAGGAGAGGGAGAAGGTGGACAGGAGGGAGAGAGTGGGGAGAGGGGAGAGTGGAGGAGAGGGAGAGGGGAGAAGAGTGGAGGGAGAGGGAGAGAGTGGGAGGAGAGGGAGAAGTGGAGGAGCGGGGAGAGAGTGGAGAGAGGGGAGAGTGGAGTGGAGGGAGAGAGTGGTAGGAAGGAGAGAGTGGAGGAGAGGAGAGAGTGGAGAGGGGGGAACGAGTGGGGAGAGGGAGAGAGTGGAGGAGAGGGGAGAGAGTGGTACTGGAGAGGGAGAGAGTGGGAGGAGAGGGGAGAGTGGAGCGAGAGGGGGAGGAAGAGTGGGGAGAGTGGAGGGATATATTATTTATGACTACGTGTTCCAGGGGCAGGAGTAAATAATGTAATAGACTGTAAACATTTAACTAAGTCCTTCTAATGTAAGACTGTAAACATTAACTAAGTCCTTCTAATGTATTAGACTGTAACCATTAAACTAAGTCCTTCTATAGTAATAGACTGTAAACATTAAACTAAGTCCTTCTAATGTAATAGACTGTAAACATTAACTAAGTCCTTTATGTAACTAGATGTAACCTTAACTAAGTCCTTCTAATGTAATAGACTGTACCATTAACTAATGTCTACATGTAATAGACTGTAACCATTAACTAAGTCTTCTAATGTAATAGCACTGTAACCATTAACTAAGTCCTTCTAATGTATAGACTGTAACCATTAACTAAGTCCTTCTAATGTAATAGACTGTAACCATTAACTAAGTCCTTCTAATGGTAATAGACTGTAACCATTAACTAAGCTTCTAAGTAATAGACTGTAACATTAACTAAGCTTCTAGTAATAGACTGTACATTAACTAAGCTTCTAAGTAAAGAGATGTAACCATTAACTAAGTCCTTCTAACGTAATAGACTGTAACCATTAACTAAGTCTTCTAAGGTAATAGACTGTACCATTAACTAGTCCTTTAATGTATAGACTGTAACATTACCT
>NW_019944990.1:61228-72722 GCF_002910315.2 Salvelinus sp. IW2-2015
TGATTGGGAACACATCTCTAGACTCCAAAGCTATGGCTGACAGTGAACGAAACGGGTGCATCTCAATACTCCCCAGTAGGGCTCCTCGACATGGACACGTGTTCCGTCTGCGTCTACATTTAAACAGGCGGTAGAATATATATGAGACACACTACAGTCCTGGTGAGAGGAGTCTGTATAGACTATTTGATGCAGAGCCGTTTGTGTCATAATGGTGGTCCACTCTGGAGCTCACCTTGTTGGCGACATCCAACGCATCGTAATCTGGAGCCAGGCGCACATATGCCTTCTTCTCACCGGTCAGGCCTGAGTAGAGGGTAGAGAACGAGTGGAGTAGAGGGAGAACGAGTGGAGGAGAGGGAGAGAGTGGAGAGAGGGAGAGCAGTGGAAGGAGTGGAAGAGCAGTGGAGGAGAGGGGTGAAAACGAGTGGAGGAGAGGGAGAACGAGTGGAGGAGAGGGAGAGAGTGGAGAGAGGGAGGAGAGTGGAGAGAGGGAGAGAGTGGAGGAGAGGGGGGAACGAGGAGAGGAGAGTGGGAGATGTGGAGGGAGGGAGAACAGTGGAGGAGAGGGAGAGAGTGGAGGAGAGGGAGAGAGTGGAGAAGAGGGGAAGAGTGGAGGAGAGGGAGAACGAGTGGGGAGAGGGAGAACGAGTGGAGGGGAGGAGATGAGTGGAGGAGAGGGAGAGAGTGGAGGAGAGGGAGAGAGTGAGAGAGGAGAGGGGACGAGTGGAGGAGAGGGGGAAAGAGTGAGGAGAGGAGAAGAGGAGAAGAGGGAGGAGGGCCGAGGAAGAGGGGGAAACGAGTGGAGGAGAGGGGGAACGAAGTGGAGGAGAGGAGGAGAACGAGTGGAGGAGAGGGAGAACGATGTGGGAAGGGAGAGAGTGGAGGAGAGGAGGAACGAGTGGGAGGAGAGGAAGTGAGGAGAGACGGAGACGAGTGGGAGGAAGGGGAACAGAGTGGAGACGAGGGAACGAGTGGGAGAGAGGAGATACGAGTGGAGGAGAGGGAGAGAGTGGAGAGGAGGAGAGTGTGAAGAGATGAAGAGAGTAGAGGGAGGAGAGTGGAGGAGAGGTGGCATGGAGGAGAGGCGGAACGAGTGGAGGAGATTGGGGAACAGTGAAGGAGAGGGAGAGGGGAGGACGAGGAGAGAGGAGGCGAGGGAACGAGTGGATGGAGAGGGGGAACGAGTGGGAGGACGGGAGAGGGAGGACGAGGTGGAACGAGGGGAGAGCGGGGAACAGTGGAGGAGAGGGAGAAGCAGTGAGGGAGGAGAAGGGAGGAGAGTAGAGAGTGGAGGGAGGGGGAACGAGTGGAGGAGAGGGAGAACGCAGTGGAGGAGAGGGGAGAGAGAAGTGGAGGAGAGGGGAACGAGTGGAGAGAGGGAAGAGAGGGAGGAGGAGGAAAGAGTGAGGAGAGGGAGAGAGTGCGCAGGAGAGCGGAGAGTGGAGAGGAGAGGGGGAACGAGTGGAGGAGAGGGAACGGGGAAGAGGGAGAGACGAGTGGAGAAGGAGTGGAGGAGACGAGGTGGAGAAGATGGCGGAGAGGACGAATGAGTGGAGGAGAGGGAGAACGAGTAGAGAGGAGAGAAGGGAGGAGAGGGAGGAGAGTGGAGGAGAGTGACGGGAGGAGAGAGTGAGGAGAGGGGAGAGTGGAGGAGAGGGAGAGGGATGAACGAGTGGAGGAGAGGGAGAGAGTGGAGGAGAATGGAGGACGGGAGAGAGTGAGGAGATGGAGGGAGGAGAGAGTGGTGGAAGGGAGAGGAGGAAGAGAGAGTGGAGAGGAGAGGGAGAGTGGGGGAGAGGGAGAGAGTGGAGGAGAGGGAGAGAGTGGACGGAGAGGGAGAGAGTGGAGGAGAGGGGAGAGTGGGAGAGGAGAGGAGGGAGGAAGAGTGGAGGCAGAGTGGAGGGGATAAATGGGGATGGGAAAGGAATTTTATGACCTACGTGTTCCAGGCAGAGTAAAATATGTAATAGAGTAACCATGTAACTTAGTCCTTCTAATGTATTAGACTGTAAACATTAACTAAGTCTTCTAATGTAATAGACTGTAACATTAACTAAGTCCTTCCTAAATGTAATAGACTGTAAACATTAACTAAGTCCTTCTAAATGTAAAGTTAGAACTGTAAACAGATTAACTAAGTCCTTCTAATGTAATAGACTGTTAACCATTAACTAAGTCTTCATGTAATAGACTGTAACCATTAACTAAGTCCTAATGTAAGTAGGACTGTAACCATTAACTACAGTCCTTCTAATGTAATAGACTGTAACCATTAACTAAGTTCCTCCTAATGTGTAATATAGACTGTAACCATTAACTAAGTCCTTCTAATGTAAAATGACTGTAACATTAAACTAAGTCTTCTAATGTAATAGACTGTAACCATTAACTAAGCTTTCTAACGTAATTAGACTGTAAACATTAACTAAGACTTCTACGTAAATAGACTGTAACATTAACTAAGACTTCTAACGTAATGGACTGTAACCATTAACTAGTCCTTCTAACGTAATTAGACTGTAACCATTACTAATCATCTAACGTAATAGACTTAACCATTAACTAAGTCCTTCTAATGTAATAGACTGTAACCATTAACTAATCTTCTAATGTAATAGACGTAAACCATTAACTAAGATTCTACTGTAATAGACTGTAACATTAATAAGTCCTTCTAATGTAATAACGTAACCATTAACTAAGTCTTCTAATGTAATAGACTGTAACCATTAACTAAGCCTTCTAAATGTAATAGACTGTAACCATTAACTAAGTCTTCTAATGTAATAGACTGTAACCATTAACTAAGTCTGTTCTAATGTAATAAGACTTGTAACATAACCTAAGTCCCTTCTAATGTAATAGACTGTAACATTAACTAAGTCCTTTCTAATGTAATAGACTGTAAACATTTAACTAAGTCCTTCTAATGTAATAGAGTAACATTAACTAAGTCCTTCTAATGTAATAGACTGTAACATTAACTAAGTCCTTCTAAGTAATAGACTGTAACCATTAATAGGTCTAATGTAATAGACTGTAAACATTAACTAAGTCCTTCTAATGTAATAGACTGTAACCATTAACTAAGCTTTCTAATGTAATAGACTGTAACATTAATAAGTCCTTCTAATGTAATAGACTGTAACCATTAACTAGACTGTCTAACATAATAGACTGTAACCATTAACTAAGTTCTTAACTAATAGACTGTAACCATTAACTAAGTCCTTCTAAGTAATAGACTGTAACATTAACTAAGTCCTTCTAAGTAATAGACTGTAACATTAACTAAGTCCTTCTAATGTAATAGACTGTAACATTAACGTAAATCCTTCTAATGTAATAGACTGTAACCATTAACTAAGCTTCTAACGTAATAGACTGTAACCATTAACTAAGTCCTTCTAATGTAATAGACTGTAACATAACTAAGTCCTTCTAATGTAAATAGACTGTAACCATAACTAAGTCTTCTAATGTAATAGACTGTAAACATTAACTGAAGTCCTTCTAATGTAATAGACTGTAACATAACTAAGTCCTTCTAATGTAATAGACTGTAACATTAACTAAGTCCTTCTAATGTAATAGACTGTAAACTTAACAATCTCAATATTAGATGTACATCGTCTTCTAATGTAATAGACTGAACATTAACTAAGTCCTTCTAATGTAATAGACTGTAACCATTAACTAAGCTTCTAATGTAAGACTGTAAACCATTTAACTAAGTCCTTCTAATGTAATAGAACTGTAACCATAACTAAGTCCTTCTAATGTAAATAGACTGTAACCATTAACTAAGTCCTTCTAATGTAATAGACTGTAAACATTAACTAAGTCCTTCTAACGTAAGAACTAAACCATTAACTAAGTCCTTCTAATTGTAATAGACTGTAACCATTAAACTAAGTCCTTCTAATGTAATAGACTGTAACCATTAACTAAGTCCTTTCTAATGTAATAGACTGTAACATTAACTAAGTCTTCTAATGTAATAGACTGTAACCATTACTAAGTCCTTCTAATGTAATAGACTGAACATTAACTAAGCTTCAACGTAATAGACTGTAAACCATTAACTAAGTCCTTCTAATGTAATAGACTGTAACCATTAACTAAGTCTTCTAATGTATATAGACTGTAAACATTAACTAAGTCCTCTAATGTAATAGACTGTAACATTAACTAAGTCTTCTAAGTTAGACAACATTACTAATGTTAATGTAATAGACTGTAAACATTAACTAAGTCCTTCTAATGTATTAGACTGTTAACATTAACTAAGTCCTTCTAATGTATAACTGAACATTAACTAAGTCCTTCTAATGTATTAGACTGTAACATTATCTACAGTCCTTCTAATGTAATAGACTGTAACATTAACTAATCCTTCTAATGTATAGACTGTAACATTCTAACTAAGGAACCTTCTAATGTAATAGACTGTAAACACATTAACTAAGTCCTTCTAATTGTAATAGACTGTAAACATTAACTAAGTCCTTCTAATGTAATAGACTGTAAACATTAACTAAGTCCTTCTAATGTAATAGACTGTAAACATTAACTAAGTCCTTCTAATAATAGACTGTAAACATTAACTTAGTCCTTCTAATGTAATAGACTGTAAACATTAACTAAGTCCTTATAATAGACTGTAACATAACTGTCCTTCTAATGTAATAGACTAACCATTAACTAAGTCCTTCTAATGTTAATAGACTGTTAACCATTAACTAAGTCCTTCTAATGTAATAGACTGTAACCATTAACTAAGTCCTTCTAATGTAATAGACTGTAACCATTAACTAAGTCCTTCTAATGTAATAGACTGTAACATTAACTAAGACTTCTAATGAATAAACTGTAAACAGTAACATAAGTCCTTTTCCTAACGTAAATTAGACTCTAACATTAAAACCTTGTTTATGGGCTGCAGGGGGCGTATTGGAAAAACTGGGAAAATATGTGCCAATTTTTCAAACGGTCCTCTTAATCAATTTTTGCTCTCTAACCAATATGCATATTAATATTAATATTGGATAGAAAACAAGCTCTATTCTAAAAACCGTTTCTAATTTTTCTCTGAGTGGTACAGAAGTCATTTGGCAGCACTTTCCCTGACCAGAAGTAGAGTCAGAAATCTATGCTCGCTGCCCGCTTCAACGTGTATGCCTATACATGGTCATTATACGTAAGACCCTACGTAAACTCCGTACGCCTGCTCTGCGGTGTCAAGAGGGTATGAGAAGAAGAAATTTAGTTTGATCTTGTTCAGAGGTTGAATAAGAGCTATTTTCTTTGCACGGTTTGACCCGACCACTTTCCGAAGTCTGAAGCAGCGCGACTTGGAGTGATATTGCGCTTCTGTTTGGGACGGAACAATCTCCGGCTGGGTTTATTTTGATAAATGAGACCATATCATCGTTAATGTTATGTTTTTTCAATATAGTTTTTTAATCAGATTATTTGATTTTTTTTCCGGGGGTTTTGCAGTTTTCGGTCTCTGACTTTTTTAACGTACAAACCGTGCCAGTCGACCAGTGGCCAATGCCTAAGTGAAGAGCGGAAAGTTGCCATTCCTACTCAGAACAACGACTCATCTGGACAAAGGACACCCTGATCAACATTCTGATGAAAGGATCAGCCAAAGTAAGACCCAATTTATAATGTTATTTCATATATCTGTCGTGCATGTCAATGGTCGCGGGGCGCCAAGTGTGTCTGGCTATTGTGGCTATGCTAACATAGCGCTACATTTTGTTTTCGCTGTAAAACATTTAATAAATCGGAAATATATTGCTGGAATCACAAGAATCCTGTCTTTCAATTGCTGCACAGTATGTATTTCTCAGATATGTTTTATGATGAGTAATTAGTTATTTGACGTGTGGTTCTGTAAATGTTATGGCTGCTTTCGGTGCCAATTTCTGATTGTAGCTGAAATGTAATTTATTGATTTATACCATAAATATGCACATTTTTTCACAAAAAAACATATGCTATACCATAAATATGTTATCAGACTGTCATCTTATGAAAGTTGTTTCTTGGTTAGTGGCTATATATATCTTTATTTGGTCGAATTAGTGATAGCTATGACGGAGTAAAAAAACTGATGCAGTTAGAAAAGTGCTCTCTTTTGCTGACGTGGTTAGCTAATAGATTACATATTTTGTCTTCCCTGTAAAACATTTAAAAAATCGGACATGTTCTTGATTCACAAGATGTCTACCTTTCATATATGCTGTATTGGAACTGTTAATGTGTGAAAGTTAAATATTTAACAAACTAGATTTTGAATTTCGCGCCCTGCACTTTGAGCTGGATGTTGTCATAAGTGTACCTGTGTCGGGATTGCAGCCCAAACAAGTTAACTAAGTCCTTCTAATGTAATAGACTGTAACCATTAACTAAGTCCTTCTAATGTAATAGACGTAACCATTAACTAAGTCCTTCAATGTAATAACTGTAAACATTAACTAAGTCCTTCTAACGTAATAGACTGTAAACATTAACTAAGTCCTTCTAATGTAATAGCCTGTAACCATTAACTAATCCTTCTAATGTAATAGACTGTAACCATTAACTAAGTCCTTCTAACGTAATAGGTGACCAGGTCAGACCAGCGGCCAGGATGATCCCCAGTGACTAATAGTTAGATGTTAGTAATGCTAGTAAATAGTTAGAGGCTAGTAATGGACTAATTAGGTTAGTTCAATAATGTCAGGATTATATCGTTATGTACCTGATCAACGTGTCTAGTAGCTAGAGGTATAGGGTCGTGTCGTACCTGATGAGTGTGTTGACCTTGGCCACGTCGATGTCGTAGAGCTTCTTGACGGCGTGTTTGATCTGGTGCTTGTTGCTTTGACGTCACGATGAAGACTAGGGTGTTGTTGTCCTCGATCTTCTTCATTGCGACTCTTGTCGTCAGAGGGAACTTAATGATGCATAGTGGTCCAACCTGGGGAGGGAAAAGGATGGGGGAGGGAGAAAGGATGGAGAGAGGTAGAAGGATGGGGGAGGGAGAGAGAGGTAGAAGGATGGGGGAGGGAGAGAGAGGTAGAAGGATGGGGAGGGAGAGAGAGGTAGAAGGATGGGGAGGAGAGAGAGGGAGAAAGACGGGGGAGGGAGAGAGAGGGAGAAGGATGGAGGGAGAAGGATGGGAGGAGGGGGGGAGAGATGGAAAGGATGGGAGAGAGGGAGAAGGATGGGAGAGAGGAGAAGGATGGGAGAGGGAGAAGGATGGAGAGAGGAGAAGGATGGGAGAAGGAGAAGGATGGGAGAGAGGAGAAGGATGGGAGAGAGGAGAAGGATGGAGAGAGGAGAAGGATGGGAGAAGGGAGAAGGATGGAGAGAGGGAGAAGGATGGGAGAGGGAGAAGGATGGGAGAGAGGAGAAGGATGGAGAGAGGGAGAAGGATGGGAGAGAGGGAGAAGGATGGGAGAAGGAGAAGAAGAGAGAGGAGAAGGATGGAGAGAGGGAGAAGATGGAGAGGAGGGAGAAGGATGGGAGAGGGAGAAGGATGGGAGAGAGGGAGGAAGGATGGGAGAGAGGGAGAAGGATGGAGAGAGGGAGGAGGATGGAGAGAGGAGGATTGGGAGGGAGGATTGGGGAAGGGAGGATGGGGATGGTGAATAGGAGCTCACTTTCAGCGTGCACCAAACTAACGCTGTGACCTCAACCCCCTCAAAATGGCATCCGCCCCACACCAAGATTTTAACCCAATTTTAAAAAAAGACAGTTGTGTTGCTCTAAGGTGCATCAGTGGTTTATAAGGATGGAATCATGAGATATCATACTTTGATCGCTGTTAGCATCATTTGCACCCCGAGCAGAGAAACTAACCACCAAACAGATGAATGGCTTGGACATGTCGGTACTGTACCAACGCCATTCTTACAGTTTACATGACTTACTTATTCCGGCGAGGGGCACTCTTGCGGGGGTACTTGGGTTGTCTGCGGAGGCGCAGGGTTTTGGGGCGGCGGAAGGTCGGGGAGGTTCTGATCTTCTTCTTCCTCTGGCTGTGGACTCCCTCTCAGAACAGCCTTCTTGGCCTTCAGGGCCTTTACCTTGGCCTCGGTCTTGGCCGGGACAGCTACAGAGGGAGATGAGACGTTACAACTGGGTTTAGGCAGGGACAGCTACAGGAGGGAGATGAAGACGTTTACAACTGGGTTTAGGCAGGACAGCTACAGAGGGAGATGAGACGTTACAACTGGGTTTAGGCAGGGACAGCTACAGAGGGAGATAAGACGTTACAACTGGGTTTAGGCAGGGACAGCTACAGAGGGAGAGAGAATGTTGCAACTTGGTTTAGGCTTGAACCGCTACAGGAGATACGTTAGACAGGGTTTCTAAACTAAAGCAGATTAGTTTAACATCCTAAATCAGAACACTGTTGAACATCTGACCGTCCATATATCTAAATAATTACCAAGGCATTGCAGTAAACAACCAATTAGTCTTTACATGACCAGTGTGCTCTAAATACCTGCATCTGACCATTTTTATTTTCTTGGGAGAGCTCAGAAAGACATATCTGGGATTGCAAATTCCTTCTGAAATTATTAAGACATCACCTGAACTATAGTACACTTCTCAAAAATGTCGGGATGAATTTGATATATGGTAGGATTTACCCAATTCTCTTATTTGGCAGGTCAAGCGTGTAAAGACAAATATATTACCAGAATTCTTCTATCTTTCTCAAACCCTGCCCTTTCCTACTCCTAAAGGTGTTTTAATTTGAGTTTAATGGGAATCCACCCTTTACTGATGTTTGGGGGGCCTTTCAGCAGTTTCTAAAGTCARCACCTTGGCAATGAATAACTTATTTTCTAGCATTGATGTGAAAGTCATTGTTTCGTTAATAATTTAAATTAATACCAGGTTTTGGGGAGTATTCATGGGTTGGAGGGGGAAGGGTTTTGACAGATGTGCTCCCATGTAGCCTGCTGTTCTGTGTTGGTGGAATAAGTGGGCATTCTGTGTCATATGTACCTTATTAATTTTTTTTACAATTTAACAAAAAGCCAATATATACTGTTTTTAAAAAGTCTGCTAGTATTTGTCAAGCCATTGAGGCTTACAACTTGATGCATACCTTCAATACATTTAAAAGTATGTACKACGCAGAAKACACTGCAACGCAACGGTCTTTGGAAATMAATGTACTTCTGGTTKCTAAAACGCAATGTGATCGAGGCGTTACTACAGGCCATGCTGTCAAGACAACCCCAACAAAACAACGAGACGAATAAAAATTAAATAAACCATACACGGCTTGCAATCACTCACGTAAGCTCAAACGTAGGAATTAATATCATTAAAAAATCATTAATACACGGAATGAAACAGCCAGTAATGTTTCAGCGAACTGACTAGCTAGCATAGCCACATTGGATGGGAACATGGCGGGTGGCTACTTTCTACATTTCGCGACTTTTGGACAGATAAAATAKCTAAGGACGTCTGTGACTTTCAACGATTGTAAAGAACATATATCCATCTTTGCACACAGGTATAAACAACATGTGTGGTTCTTCATATTAAGTGATTTTACGCAAAAACAATGTAGGGATTCACAGACCTTCCTTCTTCGCCTTCGGTGCCATGATGAGAAAGGAAGAACGCTTGGGGTTTCCGCAGCTATAATACAGGGGCGAGACAGCGGCACTCATATCTCGCGAGACTGGCGAACTGCATCATGGTAATTGTAGCGTCAGAATATGGATATACGTGGGCTACAGTCCAAACCTTAGCTGTGTTCGAATACCCATACTAACATACTGTATAATACATACTAAAATGAACTAATAGTAAATGAACGGTATCCTTTCAGTTGAGCGTAATAGKGCTTCGCCTGTCTACCGGAAGTTGATGCTGTTGCTATGCAACTTCTTGGTAGCTTGTTAGCATAACACATTAGTAGCTAGACATCTTACGACTTCATTAACAATGTCAATTAAGAACGCACAACGACTATATCACATAGCTAAGNAAAGGAAGAACGCTTGGGGTTTCCGCAGCTATAATACAGGGGCGAGACAGCGGCACTCATATCTCGCGAGACTGGCGAACTGCATCATGGTAATTGTAGCGTCAGAATATGGATATACGTGGGCTACAGTCCAAACCTTAGCTGTGTTCGAATACCCATACTAACATACTGTATAATACATACTAAAATGAACTAATAGTAAATGAACGGTATCCTTTCAGTTGAGCGTAATAGKGCTTCGCCTGTCTACCGGAAGTTGATGCTGTTGCTATGCAACTTCTTGGTAGCTTGTTAGCATAACACATTAGTAGCTAGACATCTTACGACTTCATTAACAATGTCAATTAAGAACGCACAACGACTATATCACATAGCTAAGCTAAGAATGACGTGAATAATCAAGTCAATAGGTTGAGTTTGTAAATCAGACATATCATATCAGACACATCGTATCAGCTTGACTGCATCAAATGCAGCAATGAGTTTCACTGCATGTTTGCATTTAACAAACCTTAATGATTGCACAAAGATATCAAGCTCTCTTTTAAAAATCTATAATAAGGGGGTAGTTTTCCAAAAAATATATACATTTGTGTATAAAMAATCTGGCTAATACAAGTCAATTATTGAACAGGAAATTGAAATCATAATTTTGCAATAAACCAAATTTGACATCATTGTGTGTGAAATTGGCAATAATAAATCGTGTAACTCCACCCACAGCGAAAGAAAATCTGTTCAGTAGTTTCAACGTCATTCRCACAAAATGTACAGTCATTACACTCTACATTGAATTTCAATCTTAAAAATGTATTTAATGGATAAATATCATTCAGAATTTTAAAATGGTTCCTCTTTGGCCTTGAGTTGTATAGGGAAAGACATTTTCTTATTTTCTTGGTTTACAGATTCATKAAAATTTGACAGATATAATTCAATTTGAACTGTTCTGGGAAGAATTCTTTGGAAATACCTTGTCTAACATGTTTACTGTTAGCTGTTTGCAGAATAAAGAGTTATCTGTGTATGAAGATGGTAGGCAAGGAYACACATCTGAATATAATAACATTCCCTTCACCAGCAGTACAACACTAGAAGGAATAGCACTWATGACTGTACAATATTGCTTGGGTCGACAAGGAAAGTCATATTTTATAAAAAATCATTATAGCTGAAGATATTACCACTTTCAGACCAAATGTATTTCTGTTCATAGATTCTTCAAAGAATATGGTTTTGTTACGGTGCTGACAAGATAAATGTCTCTCCGGCATGGTGGGCTGTCTAGCTCCCGCCTCTCCTTTCTTTGGATTGGTGGATACATCTCATTATTGTAATACTTTTTAGAATATTAGATGAGGGTCGCTGACATCAACCGCCTGTATTCAATGGAGGTTCTACAGTGCATTGTGCGAAAGTATTCAGACCCCTTGACTTTTTTCAAGATTTTGTTACGTTACATCCTTATTCTAAAAT
>NW_019944990.1:77303-84641 GCF_002910315.2 Salvelinus sp. IW2-2015
TAAAATTGATAAAATATCCCCCCCACGTAACAACAACACTCCTTGACGTTCCAAAGTGACATAACACAACCAAAATACCCCCAGCACCACATAGGTAATGGAGCCATACATGGAATACTTGTGGTGCCAAGACAACACCCGAGATCGCTTACCTGAAAATTTTTGGTCAAAGTGAGATTAACACGCCCCCATATAAGGGGCAAACAGAACAAGATGGATCCCATTTACGGCGTGTACAGTATGTCAGACCGCTTATAATTCAGGTGGTACCGGACGCTGCGATTTCAAAGCTACCGTTGTCTTTAGACAAGCGATATGGGTTTAAGCACCTTTTGACAGCGATTACAGCCTCGAATCTTCTTGGGTATGACGCTACAAGCTTGACACACCTGTATTTGGGGAGTTTCTCCCATTCTTCTCTGCAGATTCTCTCAAGCTCTGTCAGGTTGGATGGGGAGCGTCGCTGCACAGCTATTTTCAGGTCTCTCCAGAGATGTTCGATCAGGTTCAAATCTGGGCTCTGGCTGGGCCACTCAAGGACATTCAGAGACTTGTTCCGAAGCCACTCCAGCATTGTCTTGGCTGTATGCTTAGGGTCATTGGCCTGTTGGAAGGTAAAACTTCGCCCCAGTCTGAGGTCCTGAGCGCTCTGGAGCAGGTTTTCATCAAGTATCTCTCTGTACTTTGTTCTGTTCATCTTTCCCTCCATCCTGACTAGTCTCCCAGTCCCTGCTGCTGAAAAACATCCCTACAGCATGCTGCTGCCACCACCATGCTTCACCGTTGGGATGGTGCCAGGTCGCCTCCAGACGTGACGCTTGGCATTCAGGCCACAGAGTTCAATCTTGGTTTTATCAGACCAGAGAATCTTGTTTCTCATGGTCTGAGAGTCCTTAGGTGTCTTTTGGCAAACTCCAAGCGGGCTGTCATGTGCCTTTTACTGAGGAGTGGCTTCCGTCTGGTCACTCCACCATAAAGGCCTGATTGGTGGAGTGCTCTAGAGAACTCTAAAGCTCTGTTAGAGTGACCATCGGGTTCTTTGTCACCTCCCTGACCAAGGCCCTTCTCCCCCGATTGCTCAGTTTGGCCTGGCGGCCAGCTCTAGGAAGAGTCTTGGTGGTTCCAAACTTCCATTTAAGAATGATGGAGGCCACTGTGTTCTTGGGGACCTTCAATGCTGCGGCAATTCTTTGGTACCCTTCCCCAGATCTGTGCCTCGACGCTCTACGGACAATTCCTTCAACCTCATGGCTTGATTTTTGCTCTGACATGCGCTGTCAACTGTGGGACCTTATATAGACAGGTGTGTGCCTTTCCAAATCATGCCCAATCAATTGAACAAGTGGACTCCAATCAAGTTGTAGAAACATGTCAAGGATGACCAATGGAAACAGGATGCACCTGAGCTCAATTGAGTCTCATAGCAAAATAAATTAATACTTATGTAAATAAGGTATCTGTTTATTTGTAATAAAATTGTTAAAAATTTCTTAAACCTGTTTTAGTTTAGTCATTTTTGTGTATTATTGTGTGTAGATTGTGTCTTAGAAATAATTTTACACAGGGACACTCAAAGTCAATCTTAAATTAATCATTGTTTATTGTCAGCGTGCTGGAGGTTCCAACCAACTCAATGCACCATAGTACACATGTCAATCAGGAGTCTCTGCTGGGCAGTCCCAGCAGTTGTCTTATAGACGGCTATACACAGACAGTTATATTGCATGATTTAGCATAATTCATTAATTAAATGCATTCTTATCATTTTGTTTCATTTATGTGACCGACCAATACTGGTTTATAACATGTGACAGACCAATACCTCACAAGGATTCTTCTCTCTAAGCTGAGACCTTGAAACGGAGATATKTTTTGTTCTCAAAASAAGGTTCCGGGCGTACTGCCAAATTGCAGATACTGACAAGTGAGGATTCCTTCAAATCAGTCACTTGCATGAACACAGAAATTAGTTATTAGAAAAGCTCAAGTATAACATTTCCATCACAATTGATTAGGGGAAAATGTCATCCATTTTAGAATAAAGCTGTAACGTAACAAKATGTGGAAAAAGTCAAGTGATCTGAATACTTTCAGAATGTATGCTACTAGCCTCATGCCATGAATATGCATATCCATCTGGAGATAACTCTGTGTTATAAAGTGTTTTTCTAGAAGTTTCTACGATGTTACATGTCCTACTTACATCAGTACACTCGTAACTTCCGCATTAAAACTTATATTAGATCCAATAAACATCCAGTAGAAAATAAGCCATTCATTTCGTTGTTGACGAAATTCAACCTCCCTACAAAAACTCCTTGCTTGGTGGGCGAAATGACAACAAACYCCACATGACAGTTTTTCAGCCGAGTTGAGACTCGCTCTTTCTCTTCGATACAATTCTACAAGYTTTTTATTTTATTGTCCTTGTGTGAACAGAACTTCACACAGCCATTGGACACTTGAAATGTKGACAAGGACAGTGAACTGTCCTTTGGTTCAGGTACAATGCTTTGGAACAATGTAAAAAAAAAACTAAAAGGCTTTATACTAGACATATGAAATTCATATMACATTTTCCCTCCATTTTATTATTTTATTATTTTATTTTATTACAGTCACATTGCACGTTTCATAAATCGATCCAATTCTTTTACATCCTTGACGTGGAGTGAATCAGGACACACGTCATGGAGAAAGGGGAGGAATGAGCCCTCAGAAAGAGTCAGTAAACAGGTCTCTGGACCAATCACACGCTTCATTCTCCTCACGGAGGGAGGGGCTAACAGACCTGCTGTCTTCGAGCTGCTGGTTGGCTAAACCCTCTGTCTGTCCCTCTCTCAGTGTCTGGTGAATATGTGTAGATCTCCTGTTCTCTCTCTCTCCCCCAGTGGTCCTCCCTCTGTTCTCTCTCTCTCCCCCAGTGGTCCTCCCGCTGTTCTCTCGCTCTTCCCAAGTCTGCTGTCTGTCTGTCCTTCTGGAGCACCAGGGTCTTTGAGTGGCAGAGATCACCATCTCACTGTTGTCATCACATACTCTCACACTACCGGTCCTTCTCCCCCCAGAGGTTCTCTTCAGAGCTCTTCTCGTTAACCTCTGACACTGCAGAGCTAGTACATGATCTCTGGGCTCTGGCTGTCTGGGTCTCTTGGTGTGTGTGAGTCCTTTAGGTGTGTGTGTGTTGCTGGGTCTGGGTCTCTTGGTGTGTGTGAGTCCTTTAGGTGTGTGGGTGTTGCTGGGTCTGGGTCTCTTGGTGTGTGTGAGTCCTTTAGGTGTGTGTGTGTTGCTGGGTCTGGGTCTCTTGGTGTGTGTGAGTCCTTTAGGTGTGTGTGTGTTGCTGGGTGTGTGTCGCCGGGCTCTGATCTGCGGTGTATGTGGTGGAGCCGTTTTCCTGATGATGGGGGTGGACTGGGACAAAGGGACACACTCACAACACTCTGAAGGGGTGGTCATTGTGAGTCCGTGTGGGGTGTGTGTGAGTCCGTGTGGGTGTGTGTGAGTCTGTGCTGGGTGTGTGTGAGTTGTGTGGGGTGTGTGTGAGTCCGTGTGGGGTGTGTGTGAGTCCGTGTGGGGTGTGTGTGAGTCCGTGTGGGTGTGTGTGAGTCTGTGCTGGGTGTGTGTGAGTCTGTGTGGGGTGTGTGTGAGTCGTGTGGGTGTGTGTGAGTCCGTGTGGGGTGTGTGTGAGTCCGTGTGGGTGTGGTGTGAGTCCGTGTGGGGTGTGTGTGAGTCCGTGTGGGGTGTGTGTGAGTCGTGTGGGGTGTGTGTGAGTCCGTGTGGGGTGTGTGTGAGTCCGTGTGGGGTGTGTGGAGTCTGTGTGGGTGTGTGAGTTCATGCTGGTGTGTGTGAGTCTGTGTGGGGTGTGTGTGTTGATGCTGGGTGTGTTGATGCTGGTCTGAGTGAAGTGGAAGAGGTCTGCTGAACAGTTATACTCCTCGTCCAGGTCAGCTGTGTGTCCGGGTGACCGAGGGCTGAGACCTCCATGGGTCAGATGCCCAACATTAGTAATGTCAGTAGACTGCTGTGTGATGTGGGCTTGACTCCGTGTCTGTCAGCATAGTGGCAGTTTCTCCACAGGGCTGGTCTGGGCATGATGGTCAGTTGGTGTCTCTGTGTCTGCAGGATCACAGACAAACTCCTCCAGACACTCAGAGAAGCGAGGTCTTCCCAGGCCACAAAGTCAGATCGACAGGTTGTTCACACACTGACCTGTACTCCTCCTCCGTGTCTGAAACACCCCTCTTCCTGAGCTGCGACGGTGCAGTCCGTATACGGCCAGGCTGTTGGAGCGGCACGACGTGAGAGAGGGCAGGGAGGTGAACAGGGGGGTAGAGTTACCAAGAAGAGGAACACATCCCATAGCTGTTCTACGGTGTCCCCTCCCCTGGCTATGTTCCACGTGTCCCCCTCCCCCTGGCTACTGTTCCTACTGTGTCCCCCTCCCTGGCTATGTCCACGTGTCCCCTCCCTGGCTACTGTTCTACTGTGTCCCCCTCCCCTGGTACTGTTCCTACGGTGTCCTCCCCCTGGCTACTGTTCCTACTGTGTCCCCCTCCCTGGCTCTGTTCTACGGTGTCCCCTCCCCCTGGCTACTGTTCTACGGTGTCCTCCTCCTCTGACTACTGTGTCCTCCTCCCCATGACTCAGTCCTTTATCCTCTCTCCCCCCTCCTCTTCCTCCTGTTCTGCAGACGACGTGATCACCCCCGGAGACTGTTGCAGGGTGCTGTGTGTATGTAGGTCGGGGTTGGTGTAGGGTTATGGTGCAATGAAGTGACATGGATCGGCCACAGGAGGGCAGAGTAGAGTCGAAGCTGTGGAGAGAGAAGGGTGAGCAGGAGAGGATCTGTACTGGTGTCAGCGCTGGGCTGGGGAGCTGGTCTAGGATCAGTTCTACAGACAGAGGCTGTTGTAGGAGGCTCTTGGAGGCTGGTCTAGGACAGTTCTACAGACAGAGGCCTGTTGTAGGAGGCTCTTGGAGGCTGGTCTAGGATCAGTAGTCCAGTCAGCGCAGAGAGCCGCTTGCTGTAGGAGGGTTCTGTAGTAACTGACTACAGAGCAGCCTGGACCAGAGGCAGGGCAGAGAGATCTGACTGGCGATGAACTGGCTGCCTCTCTCCTGTAAGGGTTGGGGCCAGATATCTGCACCAGAGCAACACAACATAGCTGGATGGGATAACACTTCCAAACATACTACTTGGGAACACGGACATATTTTGTAATAGTTGATATGTAATAACATACTACTTGGGGAACACGGACATCATTTTGTAATAGTTGATATGTAATAACATACTACTTGGGAACACGGACATCATTTGTAATAGTTGAAATGTAATAACATACTACCTGGGGAACACGGACATCATTTTGTAATGTTGAAATGTAATAACATACTACTGGGGAACACGGACATCATTTTGTAATAGTTGAAATGTAATAACATACTACCTGGGAACACGGACATCATTTTGTAATAGTTGATATGTATACATACTACCTGGGAACACGGACATCATTTTGTAATAGTTGAAATGTAATAACATACTACTTGGGGAACACGGACATCATTTTTAATAGTTGATATGTAATAACATACTACTTGGGGAACACGGGCATCATTTTGTAATAGTTGATATGTATAACAGCCAAGTGGTTTCCTTTCTCATGAAACGGTTGAGATTATAACCAGAACGATTATTTAAATGTTGTACCTTGATCCCAAAAACAAAATGTCTTCCAATGAAGCAGTCCTCTACAGCCTTAACCAGCAGCCTGCTTTGCCATCCTGACCCTGACCTTGACTCCACCGGACCGGAAGTCCTCCACCAGCCTGGACACACAAAACCATTTTTATCCATGTTGCCATTCTCATACAAACACATATTTCATTCAACACACCGTAACCCTGGGGACTACCACAGGAACTAAGTTCACCGTAACCCTGCGGACTACACAGGAACTAAGTTCACCGTAACCCTGGGACTACAGGAACTAAGTTCACGTACCTGGGACTACAAGGAACTAAGTTCACCGTAACCCTGTGGACCACACAGGAACAAGTTCACCGTAACCTGGGGACTACACAGGAACTAAGTTCACCGTAACACTGCGGACTACACAGGAACTAAGTTCACCCTGGGACTACACAGGAACTAAGTTCACCGTAACCCTGTGGACCACACAGGAACTAAGTTCACCGTAACCCTGGGACTACACAGGAACTAAGTTCACCGTAACACTGCGGACTACACATGGACTAAGTTCACCGTAACCTTCGGACTACACAGGAACTAAGTTCACCGAACCCTGGGACTACACAGGTAAGTTCACCCTGGGACTACACAGAACTAAGTTCCGTAACCCTGCGGACCACACAGGAACTAAGTTCAAGCTCATGTTTTAAATATTGCAGATTTCCTGAAAGTAGAGGTGCTCTCCAGTGCATTCGAAAGTTCAGACCCCTTCCCTTTTTCAACATGTTTTACGTTACAACCTTATTCTATTTCTCCATTAATCTACACACAACACCCATAATGACAAAGCGAAAACGTGTTTTTAGAAATGTTTGCACATTTATTAAAAATAAAACAGAATACCTTATTTACATAGTATTCAGACTCTTTGCTATGAGACTAAATTGAGCTCAGGTGCATCCTGTTTACATTGATCATCCTTGAGATGTTTCTACAACTTGGAGTCCACCTGTGGTAAATTCAATTGATTGGACATGATTTGGAAAGGCACACACATGTCTATACAAGGTCCCATATATTTCACATTTGCAAAAATGTCTAAAACTGTTTTTGCTTTGTCATTATGGAGAATGTGTGTAGATTGATGAGGGAAAGAAACAATTTAATCAATTTTAGAATAAGGCTGTAACGTAACAAAATGTGGAAAAGTCAAGGGTCTAAATACTTTCCCACAATGCACTGTAGAACCTCCATTGAATACAGGGTTGATGTCAGCGACCCTCATCGAATATTCTAAAAAGTATTACAATAATGAGATGTATCCACCATCCAAAGAAAGGAGAGGCGGAGCTAGACAGACTACCAGTCCACATAAGGCTGTACCTGTGAAGGTGGGTGATGGGCCAGGGTGTGTTACCTGTGAAGGTCGGTGGCAGGGGCTCAAGAGGGGGTTGAGACAGCTCCCGAACACAGTCACCCAATATGGTGTTGTCTCTGGTTACCCTTAGAGAAGGCGGTACCTGTAGTCCAGGTGTGGTTCCAGACAGCTGTAGCAAGACCTGGAGCAGTGCCATCTACAGGACAACAACATTACAATCTGACAGACAGCAGCAACCTGAGGTTAAACACACCTCTCCCAACCCCCG
>NW_019944990.1:86150-90525 GCF_002910315.2 Salvelinus sp. IW2-2015
GACACGGGCATCATTTTGTAATAGTTGATATGTAATAACAGCCAAGTGGTTTCCTTTCTCATGAAACGGTTGAGATTATAACCAGAACGATTATTTAAATGTTGTACCTTGATCCCAAAAACAAAATGTCTTCCAATGAAGCAGTCCTCTACAGCCTTAACCAGCAGCCTGCTTTGCCATCCTGACTCTGACCTTGACTCCCACCGGACCGGAAGACTCCTCCACCAGCCTGGACACACAAAACCACTTTGTTTATCCTGTTGCCATTCTCATACAAACACAATATTTCATTCAAACACCGTAACCCTGGGACTACACAGGAACTAAGTTCACGTAACCCTGCGGATACACAGGAACTAATTCACCGTAACCTGGACTACACAGGAACTAAGTTCACCGTAACCCTGGGGACTACACAGGAACTAAGTTCACCGTAACCCTGTGGACCACACAGGAACTAAGTTCACCGTAACCCTGGGGACTACACAGGAACTAAGTTCACCGTAACACTGCGGACTACACAGGAACTAAGTTCACCCTGGGACTACACAGGAACTAAGTTCACCGTAACCCGTGGACCACACAGGAACTAAGTTCACCGTAACCCTGGGATACACAGGAACTAAGTTCACCGTAACACTGCGGACTACACATGGAACTAAGTTCACCGTAACCCTTCGGACTACACAGGAACTAAGTTCACCGTAACCCTGGGACTACACAGGAACTAAGTTCACCCTGGGGACTACACAGGAACTAAGTCACCGTAACCCTGCGGACCACACAGGAACTAAGTTCAAGCTCATGTCTTTAAAATATTGCAGATTTCCTGAAAGTAGAGGTGCTCCCAGTGCATTCGGAAAGTTCAGACCCCTTCCCTTTTTCAACATGTGTTTTACGTTACAACCTTATTCTATTTCTCCCATTAATCTACACACAACACCCCATAATGACAAAGCGAAAACGTGTTTTAGAAATGTTTGCACATTTATTAAAAATAAAACAGAATACCTTATTTACATCAGATATCAGACTCTTTGCTATGAGACTAAATTGAGCTCAGGTGCATCCTGTTACATTGATCATCCTTGAGAGTTTCTACAACTTGGAGTCCACTGTGGTAAATTCAATTGATTGGACATGATTGGAAAGGCACACACATGTCTATACAAGGTCCCATATATTTACACATTTGCAAAAATGTCAAAACCTGTTTTGCTTGTCATTATGGGAATTGTGTGTAGATTGATGGGAAAGAAACAATTTAATCAATTTTAGAATAAGTCTGTAACGTAACAAAATGTGGAAAAAGTCAAGGGGTCTAAATACTTTCCCACAATGCACTGTAGAATCTCCATTGAATACAGGCGGTTGATGTCAGCGACCCTCATCGAATATTCTAAAAAGTATTACAATAATGAGATGTATCCACCAATCCAAAGAAAGGAGAGGCGGGAGCTAGACAGACTACCAGTCCACCAATAAGGCTGTACCTGTGAAGGTGGGTGGATGGGGCAGGGGTGTGTTACCTGTGAAGGTGGGTGGATGGGCCAGGGGTGTGTTACCTGTGAAGGTGGGTGGATGGGCCAGGGGTGTGTTACCTGTGAAGGTGGGTGGATGGGGCAGGGGTGTGTTACCTGTGAAGGTGGGTGGATGGGCCAGGGGTGTGTTACCTGTGCAGGTCGGTGGCAGGGGCTCCAAAGAGGGGGTTGAGACAGCTCCCGAACACAGTCACCCCAAATATGGTGTTGTCTCTGGTTACCCTTAGAGACAGGCGGTACCTGTAGTCCAGGTGTGGTTCCAGACAGCTGTAGCAAGACCTGGAGCAGTGCCATCTACAGGACAACAACAACATTACAGTCTGACAGACAGCAGCAACCTGAGGTTAAACACACCTCTCCCAACCCCCCCGTGTCCGGGAGGGCTCCCGACCCCCCCGTGTCCGGGAGGGCTCCCGACCCCCCCGTGTCTGGGAGGGCTCCCAACCCCCCGTGTGTAAACAGAAGAAAGCCGCCAGAAACATGTTGTCAATACTGTCGGCTTCAACTGTGACTAAGCCAGTTATTATTTTGATATGAAAGCAGAGGGGTTTATGTTTCTAGAACTGAGAACCGATTCACGTTTTGTCTGTTTTGGCTGCCAGAGCAAGTCTACCTGTGTAAATAACATACAAGGTCCTTGGACCTTAAGGAGTAATGGTAGACTCCTAAAGAATAGTTCTGTTGCTTGGGGTGAAGCTACAGTTTACCTTGCAGTGTCTGCCTGTTGTGTGTGTGGTGCTCGACTTGGGCCGGAGCTGTCCGCAGCACAATACCAGGACTTCTAATTTTTMGGGGAATTGCGTACTGACTCCTCTATATAACAAAGTAGCCTATAGCGGGCCCAGATTGACACGCAAAAAAAGGGTTGATCAAAGAGGAATGAAGGTGYGATCTGCATTGAAAAGCAATTGAGTGGGCATTCATTTCCTGATGATGTTTATTTGCTGCTAGTCTGTGAGTGATTATGTGTATATACACTGCTCAAAAAAATAAAGGGAACACTAAAATAACACATCCTAGATCTGAATGAATGAAATATTTTTATTTCCCTCATGGAGTCTGTTTCTGGCCGTTTGAGCAGACACATGACACATTGTGGCCTGCTGGAGGTCATTTTGCAGGGCTCTGGCAGTGCTCCTCCTTGCACAAACGGAGGTAGCGGTCCTGCTGGGGTGTCGCCCTCCTACGGCCTCCTCCACGTCTCCTGATGTACTGGCCTGTCTCCTGGTAGCGCCTCCATGCTCTGGACACTACACTGACAGCCACAGCAAACCTTCTTGCACAGCTCGCATTGATGGCCATCCTGGACGACTGCACTATGAGCCACTTGTGTGGGTTGTAGACTCAAGCGTCTTTCACTCCACTAGAGTGAGGCACCGCCAGCATTCAAAGTGACCAAACATCAGCCAGGAAGCATAGGAACTGAGAAGTGGTTGTGGTCACCACCTGCAGAACCACTCCTTTATTGGGGGTGTCTTGCTAATTGCCTATAATTTCCACCTTTTGTCTATTCCATTTGCACAACAGCATGTGAAATTATTGTCAATCAGTGTTGCTTCCTAAGTGGACAGTTTGATTTCACAGAAGTGTGATTGACTTGGGTTACATTGTGTTTTTAAGTGTTCCCTTATTTTTTTGAGCAGTGTATATATATATCAGTGGGGAGAACAAGTATTTGATACACTGCCGATTTTGCAGGTTTTCCTACTTACAAAGCATGTAGAGGTCGTTAATTTTATTACATAGGTACACTTCAACTGTGAGAGACGGAATCTAAAACAAAAATCCAGAGAAATCACATTGTATGATTTTTAAATAATTAATTAGCATTTATTGCATGACATAAGTATATTGTCACCTACCAACCAGTAAAATTCCGGCCCTCACAGACCTGTTAGTTTTTCTTTAAGAAGCCCTCCTGTTCTCCACTCTACTGTATTAACTGCACCTGTTTGAACTCGTTACCTGTATAAAAGACACCTGTCCACACACTCAATCAAACAGTTGCCAACCTCTCCACAATGGCCAAGACCAGAGAGCTGTGTAAGGACATCAGGGATAAAATTGTAGACCTGCACAAGGCTGGATGGGCTACAGGACAATAGGCAAGCGCTTGGTGAGAAGGAAAAAACTGTTGGCGCAATTATTAGAAAATGGAAGAAGTCAAGATGACGGTCAATCACCCTCGGTCTGGGGCTCCATGCAAGATTTCACCTCGTGGGGCATCAATGATCACGAGGAAGGTGAGGATCAGCCCAGAACTACACGGCAGGACCTGGTCAATGACCTGAAGAGAGCTGGGACCACAGTCTCAAAGAAAACCATTAGTAACACACTACGCCGTCATGGATTAATCCTGCAGCGCACGCAAGGTCCCCTGCTTTAAGCCAGTGCATGTCCAGGCCTGTCTTGAAGTTTGCAATGACCATCTGGATGATCAGAGAGGAATGGGAGAAGAGTCATGTGGTCTGATGAGACAAAATAGAGCTTTTTGTCTAACTCCACTCGCCGTGTTTGGAGGAAGAAGTATGAGTACAACCCCCCCCAGAACACCATCCAACCGTGAAGCATGGAGGTGGAAACATCATTCTTTGGGATGCTTTTCTGCAAAGGGGACAGGACGACTGCACCGTATTGAGGGGAGGATGGATGGGGCCATGTATCGCGAGATCTTGGCCAACAACCTCCTTCCCTCAGTAAGAGCATTGAAGATGGGTCGTGGCTGGGTCTTCCAGCATGACAACGACACGAAACACACAGCCATGGCAACTAAGGAGTGGCTCCGTAAGAAGCATCTCAAGGTCCTGGAGTTGGCCTAGCCAGTCTCCAGACTG
>NW_019944990.1:94003-110040 GCF_002910315.2 Salvelinus sp. IW2-2015
TCCCGGACCCCCCGTGTCGGAGGGCTCCCGACCCCCCCGTGTCGGAGGGCTCCCGACCCCCCCGTGTCTGGAGGCTCCCGAACCCCGTGTCTGGAGGGTCCCGACCCCCAGTTCTGGAGGCTCCGACCCCCCCGTGTCTGGAGGGCTCCCGACCCCCCCGGTGTAAACAGAAGAAAGCCGCCAGAAACATGTTGTCATACTGTCGGCTTCAACTGTGACTAAGCCAGTTATTATTTTGATATGAAAGCAGAGGGTTTATGTTTCTAGAACTGAACCGATTCACGTTTTGTCTGTTTTGGCTGCCAGAGCAAGTCTACCTGTGTAAATAACATACAAGGTCCTTGGACCTTAAGGAGTAATGGTAGACTCCTAAAGAATAGTTCTGGTGCTTGGGTGAAGCTACAGTTTACTTGCAGTGTCTGCCTGTTGTGTGTGTGGTGCTCGACTTGGGCCGGAGCTGTCCGCAGCACAATACCAGGACTTCTAATTTTTGGGGGAATTGCGTACTGACTCCTCTATATAACAAAGTAGCCTATAGCGGCCCAGATTGACACGCAAAAAAGGGTTGATCAAAGAGGAATGAAGGTGGGATCTGCATTGAAAAGCAATTGAGTGGGCATTCATTTCCTGATGATGTTTATTTGCTGCTAGTCTGTGAGTGATTATGTGTATATACACTGCTCAAAAAATAAAGGGAACACTAAAATAACACATCCTAGATCTGAATGAATGAATATTCTATTTCCCTCATGGAGTCTGTTTCTGACCGTTTGAGCAGACACATACACATTTGTGCCTGCTGGAGGTCATTTTGCAGGGCTCTGGCAGTGCTCCTCCTTGCACAAAGGCGGAGGTAGCGGTCCTGCTGCGGGTTGTCGCCCTCCTACGGCCTCCTCCACGTCTCCTGATGTACTGGCCTGTCTCCTGGTAGCGCCTCCATGCTCTGGACACTACACTGACAGCCACAGCAAACCTCTTGCCACAGCTCGCATTGATGTGCCATCCTGGATGAGCTGCACTACTGAGCCACTTGTGTGGGTTGTAGACTCCGAAGCGGTGCTTTCACTCCACTAGAGTGAAAGCACCGCCAGCATTCAAAGTGACCAAAAATCAGCCAGGAAGCATAGGAACTGAGAAGTGGTCTGTGGTCACCACCTGCAGAACCACTCCTTTATTGGGGGTGTCTTGCTAATGCTATAATTTCCACCTTTTGTCTATTCCATTTGCACAACAGCATGTGAAATTATTGTCAATCAGTGTTGCTTCCTAAGTGGACAGTTTGATTTCACAGAAGTGTGATGACTTGGAGTTACATTGTGTTGTTTAATGTTCCCTTAATTTTTTTGAGCAGTGTATATATATATATATATATATTATATATATATATATATATGTGTTGTCTAGTTAGATACCTTGCTAGTTAGATACCTTGCTTTGAAGTAGCCTACCTTATCCATTTGATCCTGATTCATTGAATGAGGAAATCATTGTATAAAAGACAAAAGTATTTGTTGTAATGTTTAAATATTTTATATCAAGGATGGCAGCCATCTCCAGGATAGTACTGGTGGCAGCCATCCTCCAGGATAGCTACTGGGTGGCAGCCATCCTCCAGGATAGCTACTGGGTGGCAGCCATCCTCCAGGATAGTTATTGGGTGGCAGCCATCCTCCAGGATAGTTACTGGGGTGGCAGCCATCCTCCAGGATAGTTACTGGGTGGCAGCCATCCTCCAGGATAGTTACTGGGTGGCAGCCATCCTCCAGGATAGTTACTGGTGGCAGCCATCCTCCAGGATAGCTACTGGGTGGCAGCCATCCTCCAGGATAGCTACTGGGTGGCAGCCATCCTCCAGGATAGTACTGGGTGGCAGCCATCCTCCAGGATAGTACTGGTGGCAGCCATCCTCCAGGATAGTTACTGGGTGGCAGCCATCCTCCAGGATAGCTACTGGGGTGCAGCCATCCTCCAGGATAGCTACTGGGTGGCAGCCATCCTCCAGGATAGTTATTGGGTGGCAGCCATCCTCCAGATAGTTATCTGGGTGGCAACCACCATCCTCCAGGATAGTTACTGGGTGGCAGCCATCCTCCAGGATAGCTACTGGGTGGCAGCCATCCTCCAGGATAGCTACTGGGTGGCAGCCATCCTCCAGGATAGCTACTGGGTGGCAGCCATCCTCCAGGATAGCTACCGGGTGTGCAGGCTTATTCCAGCCCTGGTCTAACCACGTAGTAGCCTAAACATCAGCTGCTCAACAGGACCGAGTTAAGCAGACTTAGGTGTTTCAGGGCTGGATCAAAAGCCAAGCCTGCACAGCCAGGAGCTCTCCAGATGGAGGGTTGACCACATGTTGACAACATGTGACTAACAGTGCAGCTCTACTTTGTGGGGGGTTAAGTGTCTTGATCAAGGGCCCAACAGCAGGAGATGGTAGGTCGACATGGACTCAGACAGCAGGAGATGGTAGGTCGACATGGACTCAGACAGTGTCAGTAATGCTTTACTCTTCCATGTAGGTGTAACAAGTGTTGAATTCCATGTATAATGACAGAAAGCCTTTATAGATCCCATGCCTGATATTACTGGACATTCCTTTTGTTGTTGTTGTCAGTGCCCTTTTTAATGTTGCACACTTCCCTCCCCTTCTGCATTCCCCCTCATAAACATCCCCTGCACCGTTTCGCAAGTGATCATAGCGATGATAATTTACGTTTCTGGACGTTAAAACACAGCTTCGGGATTGTATTTCCCACAGAGCCAGTAGTTGGCGAATTAAGCCAAGGGCTTTTCGATAACTAGTGTGTCTTCCCTTCTGTGTGTGTGTCTCTCTTACCTGGCCGTGTCCGTCTGTTGCATCCTGGAGAAGCATCCTCTACAACAAGGGTATAACACACACGAGTCCTGAAGAGACAACACAACACAGTCCACCAGAGCCCTTCTCACGGACATTAGCGGGCTGCTTCTCCAGAAATAACTAACTTAGCTAAATGTGTATGACTAGCAGCTATCTGGCTACCGGTAGCTAGCAAACCTACGATTACGTGTGCTTGGTTGATCTGCTTTCTTGCCTCTCTCGACAGCTATACCCTTTGTATATAAAACATGTACAATTTCTACTAGACTTTTGTTAATGAACTCAAATTCATWGCAGACATTTGAGTGCACCGTGTACGACCGCCAACTTTCAAATAGTGACGTTAGGGTTGATACCGTAGCTCCAACGCATGCGTCGAAATCGCTCAGCGGGTTATATTCTTCTTCTTTGGTATAATGGCGTTCGCAACAATTAAATGTGCATTCCGCCACCTACTGTACGGGTGGATAAAAAGGCCAGTGTCTGTTCACCCCGCTATCATCCAGAAGGCGAGGTCAGTACAGGTGCATCAAAGCAGGGACCGAGAGACTGAACAACAGCTTCTATCTCAATCAATCAATTTCAATCAATTTTATTTTATATAGCCCTTCGTACATCAGCTAATATCTCGAAGTGCTGTACAGACACCCAGCCTAAAACCCCAAACAGCTAGTAATGCAGGTGTAGAAGCACGGTGGCTAGGAAAAACTCCCTAGAAAGGCCAAAACCTAGGAAGAAACCTAGAGAGGAACCAGGCTATGAGGGGTGGCCAGTCCTCTTCTGGCTGTGCCGGGTGGAGATTATAACAGAACTATGCCAAGATGTTCAAAAATGTTCATAAGTGACAAGCATGGTCAAATAATAATCATGAATAATTTTCAGTTGGCTTTTCATAGCCGATCATRAAGAGTTGAAAAACAACAGGTCTGGGACAGGTGGCGGTTCCATAACCGCAGGCAGAACAGRTGAAACTGGAATAGCAGCAAGGCCAGGCGGACTGGGGACAGCAAGGTGTCATCATGCCCGGTAGTCCTGACGTATGGTCCTAGGGCTCAGGTTCTCAGAGAGAAAGAGAGAACGAGAGAATTAGAGAGAGCATACTTAAATTCACACAGGACACTGGATAAGACAGGAGAAGTACTCCAGGTAACCAACTGACCCAACTGACCCATCTCAAGGACATCAGACTGGTAAACAGCCATCACTAACATTGAGTGGCMGTTGCCAACATACTGACTCAAATCTCTAGCCACTTAATAATGGAAAATTGGATGTAATAAATGTATCACTAGTCACTTTAAACAATGCCACTTTATATAATGTTTACATACCCTACATTACTCATCTCATATGTATATACTGTACTCTATACCATCTACTGCATCTTGCCTATGCCGTTCTGCCATCGCTCATCCATATACTTATATGTACATATTCTCATTCACCCATTTAGATTTGTGTGTATTAGGTAGTTGTTGGGGAATTGTTAGATTACTTAGKTATTACGTGGTCGGAACTAGAAGCACAAGCATTTCGCTACKCTCGCATTAACATCTGCTAACCATGTGTATGTGACCAATACAATTAAACCCACATTTCAATGCTAATGTCACTTAAATATGAACAAATATGAATCAATGTTCATGTTTAGCCTATTATTTTTCATATATCATGAATAAATACAGGTTTGCGACACCTTTCTACGATTACGTRGGGGACTTCTATTTGGACAATTTTCGTAATTCCTTGACCCGGAAGTACGTTTTTAGTGTTGATGGTAMGCCTTTGTATAATACCCCTCTGGCTGAACATGTCAATTCTTTAAAGGTCAGAAAGCTCAGAACAGTTTCATAAACTCCTATTTAAAAAATATGAATMAAAGTGTTGCTGTAATTGTGAATGGTTTGAGGATCATTTAGATTTCCCAAGTGAAAGTCCATGTTTACTACTATCAACGAACGGAAGTTGTTGTACACCATCGGACTTTTRTTTGTGAAACACTGGCGGTATTTTCGATTCTTCACGTATGTTTCCATTTTCCTACAACATATTTTTGTTGTTGTCCTCTTTCTTTTATTTGTTGACATTATTTGCAGAAACAAATGTAGCTTACTCTGTGCTATATTCACAACTTTTGCATYCTAATGTTGTTAACGTTATCTGGCGAAACGTTTAATTTTGTAGCAAAAAGTGACTACAACTAACTTTCAGCTAACGTAACTACTTTAACGTTAGTTAGCTAGTTAGCTAACGACTGTTACAAGTATACTAATGAATGTTTTATTTCACCATGATACGCTGTCGTAGTGAACCTGCTGCCTGGTTGCTCCAGCCAGCCCAGTAACAGTGAGGTCGGATATGGAGGGTTGCTGAGCCCTGCTCTCTACCGTGGTCCGTCAGCCAGTCCAGCCGGACAGGACTCCGGTCAGGAGACGCATAGTTAAGACGACAGGATGAGCTCCGCGGCCCCTCCGGCCAAGAGGAAATGTTACATGGGACGACATCAGATCATCAAGAAAAACAGGTGGACATTTTTTCCCCCTCACTACACTGAGTTAACTTGGCATGTTAATACATCTATGTCCCACTGTGGAACAGCAGTTGACTCGTTAACAGAATGTACTGGACTAGATTTCGAAACTCGGTTAATTACTATATTATAACATTAAGAGGTTTTAATATTATTCGGGATGGCGACTGCTACGGACGTTAGTATTCGATTACTATCGAGTATACATTTTTTAGAAGAAAAAAAATATCCCTATTTTAATGAAAACGCTTTTCAAGCGTGTAGCTTGTTATTGTCGGTCAATCAAAGCAGCACTACGGTCAAAATCTACGTTTATTGGTCGCATACACATATTTACAAATGTTATCGCAGGTGCAATGAAATGCTTGTGTTTCTAGCTCCGACAGTGCAGTAATATCTAGCAATACAAAACAATACACACATAATCCCAAAAGTAAAAATAAAGAAATGAAGAAATATCAGAACAAGCAATATCAGAATGATCAATGTCAGAATCTAAATATATAATGGTGTGTATAGACAGTAAGAACGGTGAATAAAACAGGTGTGGACAGCAGTAGTTATATAGGATGGTGTACAGACAGTATATGTTCAGTACATGTTCTGTTATAATCTCCACCCGGCACAGCCAGAAGAGGACTGGCCACCCCTCATAGCCTGGTTCCTCTCTAGGTTTCTTCCTAGGTTTTGGCCTTTCTAGGGAGGTTTTCCCTAGCCACCGTGCTTCTACTTCTGCATTGCTTGCTGTTTGGGGTTTTAGGCTGGGTTTCTGTACAGCACTTTGATATATCAGCTGATGTAAGAATAGCTATATAAATACATTTGATTTGATTTGAAAAGGTGAGTACAGCAGTAGTTATATAGGAACCATTACTAGAATACAGTAAATACATATGAAGTGAGGAATACAGTATGTAAACATTATTAAAGTGGCCAGTGTTCCATGTTTATGTACAGTACATACATAGGGCAGCAGCCTCTAAGGTGCAGGGTTGAGTAACCGGGTGGTAGCCGACTAGTAACAGTGACTAAAGTTCAGGGCAGGGTACTGGGCGGAGGCTGGCTAGTGGTGACTGTTTAACAGACTGATGGCCTAGAGATAGAAGCTGTTTATCAGTCGCTCGGTTCCAGCTTTGACGCYCCTGTACTGTCTCCTAGGGCCGGGACAATACCAGTATCGGAATATTTTTTAAACACTGAGCACACCAAAAGTATTTGGACCTTTTAAAAACCTGCTGTATGTGAAATAGTGTGTGCTAGAGCTTGGAAAATAAATAACTCTGGATGACAYCATAATCATGTTTGTTTCCAAAATTAGGGTTGTTTTCCTAAAAGGTTAAATTKGCTTCGTGTTTTGTTTCCTTGCCACGATACTAATGAGTATCTCGATACTGGTATCGTCCCGTCCCTACTGTCTCCGCCTTCTAGATGGTAGATGGGTGAACAGGCTGTGGCTCGTGTGGATGAGGTCCTTGATGATCTTCTTGGCCTTCCTGTAACACCGGGTGCTGTAGATGGAGAGCCCTGCAGTTACCMCACCAGGCGGAGATGCAGCCCGACAGGATGCTTTCAATGGTGCATCTGTAGAAGTTTGTGAGGMTCTTAGGGGCCCAGCTGACTTTCTTCAGCCTCTTGTGGTTGAAGAGGTGCTGTTGCACCTTCTTCACCACTGTCTGTGACAGGGACTATTTCAATCAAATCAAATTGATTTATAAAGCCCTTTTTTACATCAYCCGATGTCAGAAAGTGCTYTACAGAAACCCAGCCTAAAACCCCAAACAGCAAGCAATACACARGTAGAAGCATTTCAGGTCGTCAGTGATGTGCACGCAGAGGAACTTGAAGCTTTTCACCCTCTCCACTGCGGCCCCGGATGGGGACATGCTCTCTCTGCTGTCTCCTGTAGTCCATGATCAGGGAGAGGTTATCTTCCTGGCACCACTCTGTAGAGCTGGGATGATAAACTGAAAATTACAGACACGGACATTTTCTAATTCATACCGAAGCAATTTTGATCCAGTTGCAGAGGGAGGTGTTCAGTCTCAGGGTCCTGAACTTAGTGATGAGCTTTGAGGGGACAATGGTGTTGGAACGCAGAACTGTAGTCAACGAACACCATTCTTACATAGGTATTGCTTTTGTCCAGGGGGAATTGTGCAGTGTGATGGCGATTGCGTTGTCTGTGAATCTGTTGGGGCGGTAAGCAAATTGAAGTGGGTCATAGGGTGTCAGGTAAGGTAGAAGTGATATGATCCTTAACTAGCCTCTCAAAGCACTTCATGATGACAGTAGTGAGTTCTATGGGCCGGTAGTCATTCAGTTCAGTTATCTTTGCTTTCTTGGGTTCAGGAACAATGGTGGCCATCTTGAAACATGTGGGGGCAACAGACTGGGATAGGGAGAGATTTAATATGTCTGTAAACACTCCAGCCTGCTGTTCTGCATGTGCTCTGAGGACGTGGCTCGGGATGCCGTCTGGCGGCAGCCTAGCAAGGGTTAACACGCTTGGAAGTCCTTCTCACATCGGCCATGGGGATCGAGAGCACACAGTCCTGTTATAACCCTGTTATCATTACTATATTATGACATGACTAGATGTTTTAACCCTGTGATTATTACTATATTATAACATGATTAGATATTATAACCCTGTCTTAATTACTATATTATAACATGACTAGATATTATAACCCTGTCTTAATTACTATATTATAACATGACTAGATGTTTTAACCCTGTCTTAATTACTATTATAACATGATTAGATATTATAACCCTGTCTTAATTACTATATTATAACATTACTAGATGTTATAATGTTTTAACTCTGTGTTTCTCTCTGCAGTGTCCCCGACCCTGAGCAGCCACTCACCCCAAGACGCTCCAGTCGCCTGCAAAACACTCATACACACACGCTGCGTGACAACACACACACGCTGRGTGACAACACACACACGCTGCGTGACAACACACACACGCTGCGTGACAACACACACACGCTGCGTGACAACACACACACGGCCCAGAATGTGGCTGCAGGACAGGTGTGTGTGGTAGGAGACTCCTCTTTCGACCCCGGAGAGGAGATGCTGCAGGTGCTGGAAGCTCTGGATCCTGGAGGGATGAAATTAACACATGGGGTAGAGATGGGGGTATCTTTAATCCAGAGAGGGGTCTCCCACGCCTCTGCAGCTCCAGCCCAGACCTCCCACAGCCTGACACCAGGATCAGAGGTCGGGGCTAGGGTTGGACTTGGACCAGGTGTGTGTGAGCATTCAGGGCTGGTTCAGACAGCGCACCGTAAGGACCTGGCTCAGTGCCTGCTGTTCAGTGAAGACTCGGAGGACAGAGAGCATGCTGGGACACTTCCACACAGACCTACGGACGCCTCACCCCCTCAGAAGAACTGCAGCTCCAGAGGGTGTGTTTTTACAAGTAGATTAATATACAAACAAAAAACATAATTTGATCTTGTTCTAACTTTATTGACATGGTTGTACCTTTAACAGCCGTTGCCAATAAATGTCTATTTCATTTGAATGTTGTCGTTGACAGTAGGAAGCGCAGGGCCAGGGGGAGGAGCTCTGAGACCACACCCACAGGAAGAGGAAATGGTTCCTGCCAGAATGCTGACTCCCCATTGGACGTGTCTGATGACTTCATCCTGTTCAGCCCCTCCCACCTGGCACGGGCGAGGGAGAGAGCGGCGCTACAGCGGTCTCTGAGGAACAACATGTCAGCCTCTGTTCTCACGCCCCCTACTGGGCTGGAGGCCAGCACACTCAACACTACAGGTACGGGATGAAAGAACTAGTGTGTGTGTGTGTGTGTGTGTGTGTGTGTGTGTGTGTGTGTGTGTGTGTGTGTGTGTGTGTGTGTGTGTGTGTGTGTTGTGTGTGTGTGTGTGTGTGTGTGTGTGTGTAACTGTGTGTGTGTGTGTGTGTAACGTGTGTGTGTGTGTGTGTGTGTAACGTGTGTGTGGTGTGTGTGTGTTTCCCCAGGGGTTGGTCTGTCAGTGGTGTGTGTGTGTAAGGTGTGTGTGTAACGTGTGTGTTTCCCCAGGGGTTGGTCTGTCAGCTGTGTGTGTGTGTGTGTGTAAGTGTGTGTGTAACGTGTGTCTTTCCCAGGGGTTGGTCTGTCAGCTGTGTGTGTGTGTGTAACGTGTGTGTTTCCCCAGGGGTTGGTCTGTCAGCGGTGTGTATGTGTGTGTGTAACGTGTGTGTTTCCCCAGGGGTTGGTCTGTCAGCGGTGTGTGGTGTTAACGTGTGTGTTTCCCCAGGGGTGGTCTGTCAGCGGTGTGTGTATGTGTGTGTGTAACGTGTGTGTTTCCCCAGGGTTGGTCTGTCAGCGGTGTGTGTGTGTGTAACGTGTGTGTTTCCCCAGGGGTTGGTCTGTCAGCGGTGTGTGTGTGTGTGTGTAACGTGTGTGTTTCCCCAGGGGTTGGTCTGTCAGCTGTGGTGTGTGTGTAACGTGTGTGTTCCCCAGGGGTTGGTCTGTCAGCGGTGTGTGTGCGTCCAGACGAGCAGTGTGACAGGTTGTTGTTGTCCAGCTGGGGGCTACCTGCTGCCGTCCTTGAGCGCTACCGTCGTCATGGTGTCTCCTCCATGTTCCCCTGCAGGCTCAGTGTCTCAGTCTGGACGCGTGTTGCAAGGACACACCTGGTCTACTCAGGTACCCTGACCCTTGACCCTACCAATCTACCCCGCCCAGAACCCTGACCCCTTGACCCTACCAATCTACCCCGCCCCAGAACCCTGACCCCTTTACCCTACCAATCTACCCCGCCCCAGAACCCTGACCCCTTGACCCTACCAATCTACCCCGCCCAGACCCTGACCCCTTGACCCTACCAATCTACCCCGCCCCAGAACCCTGACCCCTTGACCCTACCAATCTACCCGCCCCAGAACCCTGACCCCTTGACCCTACCAATCTACCCCGCCCCAGAACCCTGACCCCTTGACCCTACCAATCTACCCCCGCCCAGAACCCTGACCCTTGACCCTACCAATCTACCCCGCCCCAGAACCCTGACCCCTTGACCCTACCAATCTACCCCGCCCCAGAACCCTGACCCCTTGACCCTACCAATCTACCCCGCCCCAGAACCCTGACCCTTGACCCTACCAATCTACCCCGCCCCAGAACCCTGACCCCTTGACCCTACCAATTACCCCGCCCCAGAACCCTGACCCTTGACCCTACCAATACTACCCGCCCCCAGAACCCTGACCCCTTGACCCTACCAAATCTACCCCGCCCCAGAACCCTGACCTCTTGACCCTACCAATCTACCCCGCCCAGAACCCTGACCCCTTGACCCTACCAATCTACCCCGCCCCAGAACCCTGACCCCTTGACCCTACAATATACCCCGCCCCAGAACCCTGACCCCTTGACCCTACCAATCTACCCCGCCCCAGAACCCTGACCCCTTGACCCTACCAATATACCCCGCCCCAGAACCCTGACCCCTGACCCTACCAATATACCCCGCCCCAGAACCCTGACCCTCTTGACCCTACCAATCTACCCTGACCCCTGACCGTTAAACCCCTGACCTCTAATCCCAGCCCCAACCAGTGCAGGGAAGACCCTGGTGGCAGAGCTGTAATGCTGAGAGAGTCTGGAGAACCCAATCAGAGGAAAGCTCTGTTTATTCTGCCCTTCGTATCCCTG
Source organism: Salvelinus sp. IW2-2015 (assembly GCF_002910315.2). Classification (NCBI taxonomy): domain Eukaryota; kingdom Metazoa; phylum Chordata; class Actinopteri; order Salmoniformes; family Salmonidae; genus Salvelinus; species Salvelinus sp. IW2-2015. The sequence goes on from NW_019944990.1 coordinate 105,070, forward strand.
GCCAAGGAGAAGATGACCTACCTACAGGTACAGTGGAAGGTAGAGAGGGATAGAGGGATGGAGAGGCAGAAATGCTCTGTGTATATGTGCAGTGRCTTGCAAAAAGTATTCAGACCCCTTGGATTTCTTCACATGTTATTGTCTTACAAAGTGGGATTAAAGTGGATTTAATTGTCATTTATTTTGTCAACAATCTACACAAAAATGAAACAACAAAAATATAGTCGTTGCATAAGTATTCAGCTCCCTGAGTCAATACATGTTTGTTCGAATCACCTTTGGCAGTGATTACAGCTGTGAGTCTCTTTCTGGGTAAGTCTAAGAGCTGTGAGTCTTTCTGGGTCAGTCTAAGAGCTGTGAGTCTTTCTGGGTCAGTCTCTAAGAGCTGGGAGTCTCTTTCTGGGTCAGTCTCTAAGAGCTGTGAGTCTCTTTCTGGGTCAGTCTCTAAGAGCTGTAAGAGGGGATGGCTGATAGTATTTCTGATTGTCTTAACTCACCACCACTAATGAACTGTGGAGTTTCTCAACGTCATTGTTTCCTTCACCTGAAACAGCGAGTAAACAAAGTCTGTTTTTAGGATCAAGTGAGAAGTTCCTCAAAGTATTTGAACAATATTCACAGCTCTCTCCCTTTTCGATAACCACTCAGCATGAAAGGAAGAAATGTAATGCTCTGATCCTGTGGAAACGTCATAGAATACCTGATTACTTCTTATCCTTGGCACAAATAGCCTACAGCTGTGTCTGTCCCAAGCTCTCTGGTGGGAACTCTGAGGGCCCAGAATGTTATACAATGTTGCAAGTTTGCTAGCGAGTTTTGGGCCTACCTTGCTGATAGTTGATGCAATGTTTACAGTTTGTTGCAGACGGGCCATGTGATTTATAGGATATTTACTTTTATCAGGATATTTTCTACCTGCAGGCTGCAATGTTTTTATTTGTTGGCTTTATGTAGGCTATTTTTACATAGTTGGCAATGGTAGTTACTTTTAGATTGGTATCATTTTCATTTAGATAGAATGTAGATTAACCACAGACAACGATTTTGAGATACAAAGGCTATTATAAATGAAATTAAACGGTTCCACGAAAATGTGCACATGAAAATCATAACGGACATGTATATCTCTGTAAATAGACTCGCTATTGTTATTTTACTATTGCTGTTGAATACTTTGTTACTTTTATTTTCTATTTTTTACTTAACACTTATTTTTTTTCTAAACTTCTTAAAGCATTGTTGGTTAAGGGCTTGTAAGTAAGCATTTCACTGTAAGGTCTTCTACACCAGTTGTATTCGGCGCATGTGACAAATAACATTTGATTTAATATCGGTAATATAATATTGGTAAGATAAATTGGCACTCTAAATGGAAAAGGTTGGTGTAGCCTATTACCGACAACACCTATAACATCAGGAGCATAAAGCCAGAATCTGCGAAGCTGCAGCAGGAGGGTCAGGAACAGGTTCTGGCTAGGCTATCTTGATCTCTGGCTCCCTCTTGAGTAATTTGTGTGTCTTAGTTATTTAATCAAACAGCGTGCTTAAAGCATCAGACCAGTTCGGTACATATAGTTGATTTATTAAAACACATCGTGTGTGGGCCTCCCGACTGGCGTAGTGGTCTAAGGCACTGCATCGCAGTTGCTAGCTGTGCCACTAGAGATCCTGGTTCGAGTCCAGGCTCTGTCGCAGCCGGCCGCGACCGGGAGACCAATGGGGTGGCGCACAATTGGCCCAGCGTCGTCCGGGTTAGGGAAGGGTTTGGCCAGAAGGGATGCCCTTGTCCCATCAAGCTCTAGCGACTCCTGTGCCGGGCCGGGCGTATTTACGCTGACATGATCGCCAGGTGCACAGTGTTTCCTCCGACACATTGGTGCGGCTGGCTTCCGGGTTAAGCAGGCAGTGCTGCTTGGTTGGGTCATATTTCGGAGGACGCATGGTCGACCATTGCCTCTCCCGAGTTTGTACGGGAGTTGCAGCGATGAGACAATACTGTAACTACCAATTGGATACCACGAAATATGGGAGAAAAAGGGGTAAAAAAAAATGCAAGATTGGTCGAAAGAAAAGATGACTCTCAAGATTCTTTTGGCCGGTTTCCTTCCTCTCCGGCAACTGAGTTAGGAAGGACTGGGGATCCAACCATCCAACGTGTCATTAACAACTTCACTCTTCATATTTTCAACATGGCTGCTATATGTTATGGGTATGCTTGTCAAATGAACTTTTCAGCAGGACAATAACCTAAAACACATTGAATGTTCCTGAGTTGCCTAGTTTTGACTTAAATTGTCTTGAAAATCTATGACAAGACTTGAAAATGGCTGTTTAGCAATAACCTTAAATAATAAATAAATAATAATAATAATAAACCTAAGCTTGAAGTATTTTTGAGAGAATAATGTGCAAATATTGTACAATCCAGGTGTGCAAAGCTCTTAGAGACTTACCCAGAAAGACTCACAGCTGTAATTGCTGCCAAAGGCGATTCTAACATGTATTGACTCAGGGGTGTGAATACTTCTGTAAATGAGATATTTCTGTATTTCGTTTTCAATAAATTTGCTAAAATATATAAAAACATGACAAATGCAGTCGGAAAGTATTTAGACCCCTTCCCTTTAGCCACAGTGTTTATGTTACTAAAAAGAGACAGAGAGTCGTCTCCAGAATGTGTCCTCAGAGTGTGTCGTCTCTAGAATGTGTCCTCAGAGTGTGTCGTCTCCAGAATGTGTCCTCAGAGTGTGTCGTCTCCAGAATGTGTCCTCAGAGTGTGTCGTCTCTAGAATGTGTCCTCAGAGTGTGTCGTCTCCAGAATGTGTCCTCAGAGTGTGTCGTCTCTAGAATGTGTCCTCAGAGTGTGAAGACGACACACACTGAGGACACACTCTGGAGACGAACACACTAGAGACGACACCTACTGGAGGACGACACTCTAGGAACGACACACACTGCGACACACTCGGAGACGACACAGCTGGCACACTCTGGAGACGACACACACTGAGACACACTCTGAGACGACACACACTGAGGACACACTCTGTAGACACACACACTGAGGCACACTCTGGAGACGACAACACTGAGACACACTCTGATAGCACACACACTGAGCACACTCTGCGAGACGACACACCTGAGGACACACTCTGGAGACGACACACTAGAGACGACACACACTGAGGACACACACTGGAGACGACACACACTGAGGACACAACTCTGAGACGACACACACTGAGGACACACTCTGGAGACGACACATCACTGAGGACACACTCTGGAAGACAGACACACACTGAGGACACACTCTGGAGACGACACACACTGAGGACACACTCTGGAGACGACACCACACTGAGGAACACTCTGGAACGACACACACTGAGGACACACTCTGGAGACGACACACACTGAGGACACACACTCTGGAGACGACACACACTGAGGACACACTCTGAGACGACACACATGAGACACCACTCTGGAGACGCACACACTGAGACACACTCGGAGACGACACACACTGAGGCACACTCTGGAGACGACACACTGAGACGCACACACTGAGGAACCACACTGGAGACGACACACTAGAGGACGGGACACACTCTGAGGACACACTCTGGAGACGACACCACTGAGGACACACTCTGAGCGGACACAACTGAGGACAACACTCTGGAGACGACACACACTGAGGACACACTCTGGAACGACACAACTGAGACGACACACACTGAGGACACACACTAGAGACGACACACTCTGAGAACGCACTCTGGAGACGACACACTCTGAGGACACATTCTGGAGACGACACACTAGAGACGACACACACTGAGGACACACTCTGGAGACGACACACACTGAGGACACACTCTGGAGACGACACACACTGAGGGTCACACTCTGGAGTGACGGACACACACTGAGGGACACACTCTGTGGAGACGGTACACACACTGAGGACAACACTCTGGAGACGGACTCACTGAGACGACACACACTGAGGACACACTCTGGAGACGACACACACTGAGGACACACTCTGGAGACGACACACACTGAGGACACACTCTGGAGACGACACACACTGAGGACACACTCTATGGAGACGACACACACTGAGGGACACACTCTGGAGACGACACACAACTGAGGACACACTCTGGAGACGACACACACTGAGGACACACTCTGAGACGACACACTAGGACGACACACACTGAGGACACACTCTGGAGACGACACACACTGAGAACACACTTGGAGACGACACACTAGAGACGACACTCTGAGAACGCACTCTGGAGACGACAACACTCTGAGGACACATTCTGGAGACGACACACAGAGACGACACACACTGAGGACACACTCTGGAGACGACACACACTGAGGACACACTCTGGAGACGACAACACACTGAGGACACACTCTGGAGACGACACACACTGAGGACACCAACACTCTGGAGAGACACACTAGAGACGACACACACTGAGGACACACTCTGGAGACGACACACTCTGAGGACACACTCTGGAGACGACACACACTGAGGACACACTCTGGAGATGACACACTAGAGACGAACACACACTGAGGACAACACTCTGGAGACGACACACTAGAGACGACACACCACTGAGGACACATTCTGGAGACCGACACACTCTGAGGACACATTCTGGACGACGAACACAACTGAGGACACACTCTGGAGACGGACCACACTCTGAGGACACATTCTGGAGACGACACACTCTGAGGACACATTCTGGAGACGACACACTAGAGACGACACACTCTGAGGACACATTCTGAGACGAACGACACACTGGAGGACACCATCTGGAGACGACACACTCTGAGGACACATTCTGGAGACGACCACATTCTGCACTTGAGGACACATTCTGGAGACGACAGCACTCTGAGGACACATTCTCGGAGACGGAC
>NW_019944991.1:0-9310 GCF_002910315.2 Salvelinus sp. IW2-2015
AAAGTGTCAATGATCTGACTTTTACCGTTGTACATGCTTACATCTATGATATGTAGGTCATCTTAGTTATAGTACTACCAGATGACATCTCTGTTCCTGCTTACTTAGAGAAGCTCTGGTTAGGCAGAACACTTTTCACTAATAATTAACATTTATTATGTGACTCCTGACCCTAGAAAAGGTTTTTAGAACTGGCCTAGTAGCAGACCATAGTTGATAGTAGATTAAGCTGTATAAATCTATACTATACAGTAAACTATTCCATCTGATCTATCATTGAGGGATGACGCCCTCGGTAGGACTAATAACATTTGTGAACTGACAGCTGAACAGCGCTAATTAAGAACGGGACTGGTCACTATGATATGTAGGTTAAAATAAATATACAAAAGTACACTTCCCTTTTTTCCCTTTTTTTGTCCTTGGGGCCTACTGGTAGGACTATAACATTAGTGTGAACTGACTGAACAGGTTTAGACTGGTCATTTTTGAATAAATGTAGGTTATATACACAGTACATTTCCCCTTCCTGTCCCTGCTACTGGTAGACTATATATATAGTGAACTGGATCTGAACAGGTTTAGACTGGTCATCTATGATAGGTAGCTAAGTATAGAACCTTGATCTGCATATCAAACTAACAAACTGCATTATATTATAACCTAGCCTAACTTTACATAATATAACATCTACATATCACTAACAACCCACTACTATACATTAAACCTAGTCTAACATTACATAATATAACATCTACATATCACTAACAAACCCTCTACTTTACATTATCAACCTAGTCTAGCTTTACATAATATAACATCTACATATCACTAAAACCCACTACTATACATTAAAACCTAGTCACTTTACATAATTATAACCATTACATATCACTAACAACCCACTATTTAAACATTATAACCTAGCCTACTTTACGGTTATATAACATCTTTACTTGTTGCAAATAAACTTTCTGAATGGATCAAAGATTTCCCCCTCAGATCAATCATGTCCGTTTTAGCCCTTCTGTCTACATTCTCAGTACATTTTAGAAAAAGAACAGGATTGAAATACAATAAATAGCCTACTTTCTGACCTTATTTCCTTGTTTCAGTCTTTATTTTGTTGGTCAAGAGTGAGTTGGGCGGGTATAGTCTGTTTTTCTTTCTATGTGGGGTTTCTTGTTTTGCCTGATATGGTTCTCAATCAGAGGCAGGTGTTAGTCCATTGTCTCTGATTGGGAACCTTATTTAGGTTAGCCTGTTTGTATGTATGGTTGTGTTAGTTGTCTATGTTACGTGCATGGTGCACATGTTATTATAGCAAGTCACGATTCGTTCTTATTTTGTTGGGTAAGTTTGTTTAAGGGTTTAATTAAAAAATAGGAAGAATGTATCAAACCACACTGCGCTTTGGTCAGAGAGGAGGATTACGACGTTCGTGACATAGTGTGAGAACATGGCCTATGTTGCTGTACTGTCTAGAACTAACTTTAACAAAACAGTGACTGATTATTATTATTGACAGTTACCATGGAGATGAATGTCACAATAATGTTCAATGTGATGCAATTAAATCACCTGCACTGTGTTTTAGAAAATATGTCTTGTTAAGTAAATGTTTTATTCTCAAAGAATAAGCATGCTGATCTCCTTGTTTAGGGTAGTGCTCTAAATGAGTCTCTCTGGGGAGAGAGAGAGGGGGCCTGCCTCTAAAATGAGTCTCTCTGGGGACATGACACCAAAGCTAAAGAGTAAATGCACAATTTTTATGAAGATTTGATTAAGTTTATTTCCAAAATAAATGGCTTTTAAGATGAAATGCCACTTCCGTAAATCATTCTTGGGATAAGACATCTGCAAAATCAGGGTTCTCAATCCGGGGTGCTGTGGAGGTACTGCAGGGTTCTCAATCTGGGTCTTGGAGGTACTGCAGGGTTTCTCAATCCGGGTTTCTGTGGAAGGTACTGAGGGTTTCTTCAATCCGGGGTCTGGTGAGGTACTGCAGGGTTCTCAATCCGGGGTCTGTGGAGGTACTGCAGGGGTTCTCAAATTCGGGGTCTGAGGACGGTACTGCAGGGGTTCTCAATCCGGGGTCTGTGAGGTAACTGCAGGGTTCTCAATCCGGGTCTGCAGAGTACTGCAAGGGGTCCACGGTACCCTGACTACTCGTTGCAATGTTATAACATTTGATCAGAATTTTCAGCGACACGACCCACTTTTGCCTACTCTTAATTATTGCCTAATATAATGAAAGTGCATATTTTTAGACAAATTTCTATTTCTGATTACAAGCAGAATTTTGACAATATTACCGGTTTATATCCAACACCCAAACTCCTTTCACCAAACCCGTTTTAAACAACAACACTCTTTTAAAATATCTTTGGGCAATAGTAGCATCAATCCCTTGCCAATACGAATTGTGCCTACAACGTTTGCAACAAATGTTCATTTTCATGCGAACACATATTACACCTTAGATGCCTTTCAATTGCCCAATTTATAGCCACGCCCAATTTAGGATTATTTTTTTTTAACAAGTGATGTTGGCGCTCCCAAAGGGAGAACTTGAAATAACATATGTTAGGGTTATTAAAATAATCAAAAGAAAACAAACGTGTTTATTTACACTCTAGAAAAAGGAAGTTCCTTAAAATGAACCCAAAAATGGCTTCTATCACTTCCTTAAAATATATGGAATCACTTAAAAATATAAAATTGATAAAATTATATATTTTTGTGGCTCAGTGAAGAAGAGCCTCTCGAGTTCTGATCAACGAAGGTTAATGTTTTGAGGATATGATGAACCCAGCAGCCCTCCAGTGGTTAGATCAATTCCGCCTGATTTTTCCAGGGCCCGGCCCGGGATTCGAACCAGCCACCTTTCAGCCAAACGTCATTTGAATTAGCATTTGAACCATATTTGTTTTCAGAAAAAGGTATACAATCAAAACAAAACACATGTCCTGTTCTTCAAGATGTGACTGATTTAAACAGCCTGAATACATGTTTTAATGAAGAAATTACACTCTTTTGACGACTTGTTGTTTCTTAATGGCTGCTGGGTAATTTGATATGTATCTAAATCTTTGTTTGTAGGCATCGAATTGAGCGAATGCTGCGCAGGTTCACTGAGTTACAAACCAAATGGACAGGTCTAGCTAATTGATTTGTAGATCTGACTCAGTTTCTACCTCAGATTATGAGCCTAGCAGGTGTTGTGAATGAGTTATGTAGTACCCACAGAAGGCCAAGAGAGCTATAAACCCATACTGTTTTTTGCCTTACAAACCTTAAACCTAACAATCAATCAATCAAATGTATTTATACAGCCCTTTTTACATCAGCAGATGTCACAAAGTGCTATACGGAGACTCTTACCCTATGTATAACCTATTTTAGCCTTAACCCTAATTCTAGGGCCCTTTTATGATATTTATTATTGCGAGGCAGAACACTTGATAAACAAGCCAAATTAGTTCTATTTTTCAAATGTGTTTTTGAACTGGGTGACCTGGAAACCTCTATGTGAGAGTCCAGCAATTGGAAATTGGAATGGGATAGAGGTGGCAGGTATGAAACTGATCTAAAGAATTAACAAGACATATACACTTTATTTCTCAGCTGACTCACCAATGTCCCCCCAATTGTACAAAATAACATGGCAACTTACTGGCACCGAGCGAACCATATACACGATGGGATCGTGTGGAATTTCATATTGCGTCTGGCGGTGTTTCGGGCAAATTTGATGGCAACTGCCATATTGTAATTGAGCTGTGTAACACCCCAAAAATCCTATAGTGGGCGAGTGAGTTCTATGTTAATTTTTCATAGGCCTTTTGTAACACAAGTCAAAACCCAAGAGTCAAATTTTGAGATTTTGAAAATTTTGGCAAAAACTTATCACCCCCTTAAAAAAGTGCTTTCTGGACCGTTTTTCGAAATTCTTTCGAGTTTTATGTTAATTACACATGTGTAAGCACTGTATGAAAATACTTTTGTCAAATTCTATTAACATAATATTTTTGACATATTTATTTGGACTTAAGGAATATGTTTTGTGCATTTTGGAATGTGATTTCATAGGAAGTCAAAAGTCAAAAGTCAAAAATGTCAAAAATTTGGAAAAAACGTATCACCCCCTTTAAAAAAGTGCTTTTCTGGACCGTTTTTCGAAATTCTTTCGATTTTATGTCAATACACATGTGTAAGAACTGTATGAAAATACTTTTGTCAAATTCTATTAACATAATATTTTGACTATTTATTTGGACTTAAGGAATATGTTTTGTGCATTTGGAATGTGATTTCATAGGAAGTCAAAAGTCAAAAGTCAAAAATGTCAAATTTTGGAAAAAACTATCACCCCCTTTAAAAAAGTGCTTCTGGACCGTTTTTTGAAATTCTTTCGATTGTTACGTCAATTACACATGTATAAGAACTGTATGAAAATACTTTAGTCACATTTACTCATCATCATTTTTTTATAATGTTACTTGTACTCAATGGAATATGTTTGTTGTATTTGCAATTCTGATTTAAGTTGAAGTCAAAAATGTGAATAGATTAGAAAAAAACTTGTCACCCCCAAACCTCCATAAATCACTCAGGCCAGCACCCATTGATTTGGGCCGTAGTAAGCTTCCATGGACGTCTGGATGACACCTAAAGCATTTAAAACCGTTTTGAAAAATGACGGCTGGTAACCCAAAACATGAAAAAATATATTTTTTTTACTTTTATTGGAAACCTCCTTAAATCACTCAGGCCATTGACTCGAGAATAAAAAACAAAAAATATTTTTCAGAAAAAAAAAACTGAATATTTTCTGACTTTTTTGGAAAACCTCCAAAATCACTCAGGCCAACACCCATTGATTTTTGTCCGTAATAGTGCTCCCAGAGCGGGTATGGAAGTCCGGATGCCCCCTAAACGCAATTTCATCCAGGCATCTGGTAACCTAAAAAAAATACCAGTGGCACGAAAGTTTGGACTTAGAATATTTTTCGAGTTTTTTGAAAAACTCCATAAATCACTCAGGCCATTGACTCGAGAATAAAAACAAAAAATATTTTTCAGAAAAAAAACAGAATATTTTCTGACTTTTTTGGAAAACCTCCATAAAAGGCCAACACCCATTGATTTTTGTCCGTCGAATAGTGCTCCCAGAGCGGGTATGGAAGTCTGGATGCCCCTAAACGCAATTTCACCAGGGCATCTGGTAACCTAAAAAATTATACCAGGTGCACAAACAGTTTGGACTGTGTGTGTGTTGTGAGCTTTTCTTTGACATCTGTTTCGAGAAATGACTGATTTACAGGTCATGAAGGTTGCCTAATCACACACTTAAAGTTTTGGAAAGATCTGACTTTTTAACCCTTCAAACAGCACCTATGACCCCATTTTAAGGCACTTCCGGTTGGCACAGGAAGCTATAGGTAAAGACATATGCTGATCGGGTATGCTCTTAGAGAATCCTGAGTTTTTTAGTCTATACGTTAAGAACTGACTGATTTACACAGGGTTGAATGCATATAAACACAAAACTGCTGGTTGGCTATGGCAAAACACTTTTAGGTGATTTAACCACTTCCGGTTGCTCCAGGAAGCTTAGAATCAACACAGGTAGACCTCATAGTGGCCTGATGGATTGTTATCAAAGACAGGTTCATAAGACATTCAGAACCCACATAGGCTTCAGGTTGAATTTAGAGTGCACTCAATGTATTCCTAGGGCTACATGTCATAGTAAACTGTTTATGTAAACACCTTCTTTAACTGTGAAGGGTTAATGCCCACACAGTCAAGGTTAGGCTTGCACAGATCGGGAGGACCTTAGGAGTTCCTGAGGTAAAATTGTGCTTCTAACCTGAACGGTTCTCTCTCTTGTCTCCCAAAAGCAAATCAAATTGACATTGAGTCAAAGGTCATTTGTGGCCGTCTTCTTGTAACGGTCGCTGCGCTCAGACCGAGCGAGCTACGGTTAAGCGGGGCATCTCGTTGAACTCGCACGGCCTGGAGATAATAGTAATGCCATTGCAGGCTTTGTGTGTCGTTAAGCACCGTACTTTTTCACTCCATCCTTGCTTTGTGTGTGTGTGTGTTTGTGTGAGAGAGCTTTTCTTTGACATCTGTTGGGAGAAATGACTGATGACAGTTCATGAGGTTGTCTAATCACATATATGAAGTTTTGAAAAATTCTGACCTTTTAACCCTTCAAAACACATCTATGACACCATCTTAAGGCCCTTCTGCTCTGTCACAGGAAGCTATAATAAAGGACATTCCTGATCGGGTATGCTCTTAGAGAATCCTGAGTTTTAAGTCTATACGTTAAGAACTGACTGATTTACACAGGGGTTGAATGACTATATATATCACAAAACTGCTGGTTGGAATGCAAAACACTTTTAGGGTGATTTTATCACTTCTGGTTGCTCCAGGAAGCTTAGAATCGACACAGGTAGACACTCATAGTGGCTGATGGCATTGTCATCGAAACTGGGTTATAAATATCTAACCCACATAGGGTTTATTTAAAGAATGGCACGTTACATTTGCCAATATGATTCACCACATCATATTGCAAAAAGTAACACACACTGTTACGTTTGCAATCTATTCAACATCACATTCATATTGCAAATGCCCCGTTAATTTGCAATATGATGTGATGTTGAATCATATTGCAAATGTAACGTGCATTCTTTAAATACTTATAAATGCAAAATCAACGGTCTGATGACCTCAGGATGGCCGGCAGTGATAGTGGTTCTCTCCATCGTTCGTTTTGTGAAATTTCATCATGTCGCTTTTTCCTCATGGTACCTCCCCGCTGAAACATATTGCAAATGGACAAAAGTCAACGAGCAAGTCAGTGTCCATCAGTCAAATAGATATTTTCAGACACCAAACTGATACCATCTGACACCAAACTCACTTTTTCCAACTCCTTTAGATGCCAACTATAACATATTTCAGAGCAGGCCCAAAATTCACAGCGCCTTCTATTTAAACCACAATAAAACCAATAATACGTAGTTATGTTCTAGCTGCGGGTCCAGTGCTCACATTATGTTTAGCCCTATGTGAGGTGACCTCGAATCCCAAGTTTCGGCTCGATAGGTCATTCGGTGCCCGAGCAAAACCCTAATTGGTGCTGAAATTCCACTTTTTTCATTGCCTTGCTACGGGGTCCTTGAATGAGCAATCAAACAGGCTCGTTGGGGTCTGTCTCTATGGGCCGAGCCGGTTTCAATGCACCTAGTCTTGAGACTCTGGGACTTTTCTAAATGCCGTCCGTTTCGTTGAGGTCAAAATGAATTGAAAACATGGCAAATACACAATGCTTTTTATCGATCCGAGAACCTTCTAGAGCCACATAATTCACCGTGCACAATCGACCTGAGGTCTAGAACAGGTTTGTAAAGTTTCAGAACTCTAGGTCTGACGGTTCTTTAAAAGTAGGAACAAAAGTAACTACCGCAGGCACTGTCTGCCTCTTAGCCCCTCAGTGTGTCCCTCCATCAGTTCTGTTTGGGTGTGTAAATTTTTCTTTGAAATCTGATGGGACTAATGACTGATTTACAGTTCAGGGGGGTTGCCTAATCACAAATATKAAGTTTTGGAAAGATTGGACTTTTTTAACCCTTCAAAACAGCTCTTTTGACACCAATTATGGCACTTCCGGTTTGCACAGGAAGCTGACAGTAAACACATATCCTCATTGGAGTAGGCTTTTACAGAATCCTGAGTTTTAAGCCTATACGTTAAGAACTCAGTGATTTACATAGGGCTGAATGCACTATTTCTCTCAAWYTGCAGGTTGGKYATTGSAAACACTTTTAGGGTGATTTTAACCACTTCCGGTTGCTCCAGGAAGCTTAGAATCGACACAGGTAGACCTCATGGTGGCCTGATGGACTGACATCAAAGACAGGTTTTCTTTGACATCTTTTGCCGGAGAAAATGACTGTTTACGAGTTCTTGACGGTTGTTTCAATCACTATTGAAGTTTTGAACGTGTTCTGACCTTTAACCCCTTCAACTACTGATCTATGAACACCACTCTTAAGGCACTTTCAGTTGTGACCTAAGGAATGCTATAAGTGAACGAACACATACTCCTATGGTAGCGACTCTTATTAATATTGAGCTTTAGAGTCTTATGTTTAAGAACTGACTATAACAGAGGTTAAATGGATGTGTGTTACTTCATTAACATCACATTAATTAAACAGAATGCTGCAGCATATTCGAGACCACTTTAAATATGTTCGTCTGTCCTAAACACACAGCAACTGCGACTGTGAATTTTAAGAGAAAAAATCCTCTCTTGTGACATCATACCAACGTCTCATGATCCAATTTTCTCTTAATTACGAAGTAACAGGTGGTTCCTTTTTTGTCCTGACACCGTCACGCTTACTGTACTTTGACGTGAGCGCGTCAAATGGCCCTCCAGCTTTGCGTTTTTGACCTTTTGAACTCCAGAAACAACGGCCATAACTCAAACAAGCGCAGAGGCCTCACAGCCATGCTCGCTTATTCCCGTTGTGTTGGGGCCAACCCGCCCTTTTACGCCGAACTATGCTTCGCGCGTAGTTTCGTCTTCGAAATATTTTCCGTCAGGAAAAAGGCGCGGCGCTCGTTCTGCGCCCGTGGTTCGTGCGCCTGCAATATGATTTATTTCCCCCTTGTGGGGGAATTTGAGAGGCTGAAAAAGTTAAAATTTTGTTATTTTATCAAACTGGAAACGAACGTGCGAAACGAATTCACGGGTGACTTCCCGAAATAGGCCCTCCCGCCTTCGCCGCGCACGTCCGCGATTTTTCTCGACGACGTCGGACGTCAGGTAAGGGGACCGTCGTTCCCAATATATGAAATCTTCCACCGATTCATACGGCTCCCGTACAGATGTCCCTTAAGTTATGGAAATGGAATTAATAACCTCTTGTTAATTGCTTAAATATTTCCCAATACAGATGGCACGCATAAGACCACGAAAGCATCAGTTTATAGGCCTAGCAAGCATGCAAGATGATTGACATAAAATGCAGTGCAACACACCAGATATGTCCATGATTCTAAAACTGTCACTCATATACTAGTTAGCTGTATATCTCGTCTTAGGGCTGTGCTGTCCGTTGGAGAGTCTAATAATAGTGACTTATATTGCAGGTATTTGAACCCTGCGTGTAAATAATCACTAGTCAGAAGCCTCAACCTCAGTATTAAACCATTCATTATAAAAAACACTTAAATACTCTACGATCTTGTCGACGTAAACAACCTCGCGAATAGA
>NW_019944991.1:15292-32199 GCF_002910315.2 Salvelinus sp. IW2-2015
AGAAAAGACAAGAGTGCGTCTTCCAGCCCACCAATAAATTACATCATTCAACCCTCCCGGTTAGTAAATTTACCTCAACATGCCCTTCGCTTTCACATAAGAACAGGTAATAATAAACATGAATCATCATTATATTACTTCACAGTAATCTGTTAAATGCATTTTCAGTCCTTCCTCTTGCGTTAGCAGTGTGTAAAGGGACAGAAAGAAGCCATACAGGAGTTTTCCTGTGAGGGGGAGTGGTGTTGTATCCAGGGAGAAAACTAAACTCATCTTCTTAAATGTCATTTGTGGTCTTATGCTGCCATCTATTGGAATTATGTAGCAACTGCAGTAGTACTGAATAATGTGTAATTCCTTACTAAAATAGTAATCACTCAGAATTAGAAAATATAAAATTTTCTAGTTCATTTTACCACTTTTTATCACATTTTACCACTAAAATAACCATTTATAGCATAACAAACAATTCAATTGACATAAACCAAAAACACCATACATTTAGTTAATTATAAATATAAACAGCTATTTATTTAGATGGGTGACGTGATCTGCCAAAGTAACAGCCCTGTTGACAAAGAAGAACTCTCAATTTAATCAAATGTAAAAAACACAATTTCAAATGTTGCTACATTTGAAAGTGAGGAAGATATATAGTATTTTGCAAAAAAATATATTATTTGTCTCTCTGAAAATGAAACCATCAAGTGATAGATTTTAAACAAATACATGTCTGTCATTGAACAACCCCATGCAATGATTAGATAGTGAAAAAACACACCAATCCCTTTCATAATATCTTTAAACAATTAAAGCTCATTTACGAACATTTCTGAAAATGGATATATAGCTTTTAGGAATGAAACTCTTCTTCTGTTTCCCCATCTGAGCTCAGAGTAGATGAGAGATGTAATGTTTGTCTCTGTTGTGTTGAAGMCCAATCAAGCAGGAGAGACCAGCCTMCCCTGTWCCCAGCTGTGTGTCCATGAAGAGTGACMRGTCTATGRSWCYWCCTATAWMCTTTAGAGAGGGAGACTTTTCTACTGAACAAAGGTAAGAAGAACTCATGGGTCATGGTCAGTGAGTTAAACAACACTGTCTCTAGTCATTTCTCCTCTCCCATTTTCCCTTTTCTTTTTGTTGTTTTCATAATCCATAGGCTAATCCTTTTGTCCATTTCATAGTCCTAAAACAATATAAACAACACAACATTCCCTCCCTGTGTGTGTGTGTTGTGTGTGTGTGTGTGTGTGTGTGTGTGTGGTGTGTGTGTGTGTGTGTGTGTGTGTGTGTGGGTGTGGTGTGTGTGTGTGTGTTGTGTGTGGTGTGTGTGTGTGTGTGTTGTGTGTGTGTGTGTGTTGTGTGTGTGTGTGTGTGTGTGTGTGTGTGTGTGTGTTGTGTGTGTGTGTGATTGAAGGTTGATGTAATCTCATGTTTTGTCCACAGAAACCAACAGGAGAGATCAGAGTCAGAGATTCTCAGTGGTCAGTCTTCCCAGAGTCATCAAACAGACCTGGCCTCCATATTCAGTGTATGTGGTCCTGTTATGTACATTTGTTTTTGTTTACCTCAAGTAAAGTTGATCTGTCAATCATTCATTAATGTGTTAATGAGAAAGCATTTATTCTCTGGCTTAACTTATTTACTTGATTTATTTCAGCTGCTTGAAGAGAATATTATCACATTTGTGAAGAATGAGCTGAAGATGTTCAAGAGGATTCTTAGTCCAGAACTCCCAGAAGGCTTTGAGAGTCAGAAGCAGGATAAGGAAGTGGTGGATGCTGAAGATGAGAAGCAGGAGAGCAGTGCCAGAGAGGGGGCTCTGAAGATCACACTGCACGTCCTGAGGAAAATGAACCAGAAGGAGCTTGCTGACACACTGGAGAAATGTAAGATCTGTCTGCCTCATGATGAATGCTGTTTTATAACATTTAAAAGCTGTAGCTAAAGTACAGCTAAAGTAGCTGTGTAACTCAATGATATTGTAGCAGCCTGAACACAACACCTAGTGACCTCATCTAGTAGCAGCAGGGATGTGTTGTGGTGATTCATTTAGAGAGAGAGAGAGAGACACCATTAATAATACCATAAATAATACCAATAATAATATAATCAGTCACAACAGTCTGTAATGCATTATGAAAACATTTACACATTTATACAGTCAGTTAAGAGAATAAATTATTATAATGTAAAACTTTATAACAGTCCTACAATACTGTAGTCATTAAAACAGACATAATATTAATATCCTCTGTGTTATTTCTAGATTCAGATGAGCTTGCTGTGATTTGCCAACGTGAACTCAAATCTAATCTAAAGAAGAAGTTTCAATGTGTATTTGAGGGGATCGCTAAACAAGGAAACCCAACACTTCTCAATAAGATCTACACAGAGCTCTACATCACAGAGGGTGGAACAGGAGAKGTCAATAATGAACATGAGCTGAGACAGATTGAGACAACAACCAGGAAACAAGCAAGACCAGAGACTGCAATCAAATGTAACGACATCTTCAAACCCTTACCTGGACAAGACAAACTTATCAGAACTGTGCTGACAAAGGGAGTCGCTGGGATTGGAAAAACGGTCTCTGTGCAGAAGTTCATTCTGGACTGGGCTGAAGGAAAAGCAAATCAGGATGTCCAATTTGTATTTTCATTCCCTTTCCGGGAGCTGAATTTGATGAAAGAGGACAAACACACTTTGATTGAACTTCTCAATCACTTCTCAATGGAAACCAAACAATCAGCAATCTCCAACTTCAACAAGTACAACGTTCTGTTCATCTTTGATGGTCTGGATGAGTGCCGACTGCCCCTAGACTTCCAGAAGAACAAGATCTGTTGGGACGTCACAGAGTCAACCTCAGTGGATGTTCTGCTGACAAATCTCATCAAGGGAAATCTGCTTCCCTCTGCTCTCCTCTGGATAACTACCCGACCTGCAGCAGCCAATAAGATCCCTTCAGGGTGTGTTGACCAGGTGACAGAAGTACGAGGGTTCAATGACCCACAGAAGGAGGAGTACTTCAGGAAGAGATTCAGTGATGAGGACCTGGCCAGCAGAATCATCTCACACATAAAGACATCAAGGAGCCTCCACATCATGTGCCACATTCCAGTCTTCTGTTGGATTTCTGCAACAGTCCTTGAACACATGTTGAAACATGAGAGAGAAGAGATGCCCAAGACTCTGACTGAGATGTACACACACCTTGTGGTTTTTCACACCAAACAGAAGAATGAAAAGTATCTTGGGAAAGAAGAGACAGGTCCACACTGGAATAAASAGAGCATTCTGTCACTGGGAAAACTGGCTTTTCAACAGCTTGTGAATGGCAATCTGATTTTCTATGAAGAAGACCTGAAACAGGCTGGCATTGATGTCAATGAAGCCTCAGTGTACTCAGGATTGTGCACACAGCTCTTTAAAGAGGAATGTGTGCTGTACCAGGACAAGGTGTACTGCTTCGTTCATCTGAGCATTCAGGAGTTTCTGGCTGCTGTATATGTGTTCCTCTCATTCATCAACCAGAATGAGAATCTAATGGACAAACTGCAAACAGAATCCATTAACTTTTCTTCGCTGTTCAGAGACAATGCTGAAGTTACTTTCTACAAGAGTGCTGTGGATAAAGCCTTACAAAGTGAGACAGGAAACCTGGACCTTTTCCTCCGCTTCCTTCTGGGCCTCTCACTGGAGTCCAATCAGAAGCACTTACGAGGTCTACTGACACAGACAAGAAGCAGCTCAAAGAGCCATGAAGAAACAGTCAAGTACATCAAGGAGAAGATCAGGGAGAATCCCTCTCCAGAGAGGAGCATCAATCTGTTCCACTGTCTGAATGAACTAAATGACCATTCTCTAGTGGAGGAGATCCAAAGCTACCTGAGATCAGGAAGTCTCTCAAAACCCAACCTGTCACCTGCACAGTGGTCAGCTCTGGTCTTTGTGTTGCTGACTTCAGAAAAGGAGCTGGATGTGTTTGACCTGAAGAAATACTCCAGATCAGAGGAAGGTCTTCTGAGGCTGCTGCCAGTGGTCAAAGCCTCCAGAGCTACTCTGTGAGTACATAACATGCCATATAAAAAGTAATCATCAGGAAGAAATATTAAGTTTAGAGACAAATATGTATTATAATATGTATATAATATTATATATAAAAACAAATTCCCAGTTTATAGAAAATGATGTACATAATCCGTATATAATTTTATGTTGAGAAACATGTTGAATAAATGCATTGATGTTTACATTAGTATAACATTATGACCATACAATTCTAGGAGATGGAAGATGAATCTATATGTTGTTTGAGAGAATAAACCAAATGCATCTGACATTGTCCTTCTACACTACTGGTGTTAAATTAACAGTGTGTTTGTGAAGTCATGATGATCTCTTTGTCAGGCTGTCAGGCTGTGGAGTCACAGAGGAAGGCTGTGCTTCTCTGGTCTCAGCTCTGGAGTCAAACCCCTCACACCTGAGAGAGCTGGATCTGAGTAACAATGACCTGAAGGATTCAGGAGTGAAGCTGCTCTCTGCTGGACTGGGGAATCCYCACTGTAAACTGGAGACTCTGAGGTCAGTATTCCTGTAGTTGGTCAACAAGTGATAACTGTTCACCAGATCTACATGTGTTTACCAGGCACACATAGTCCACACCATATGTGTTTGGACAGTGAAGCTTACAGTTTTACATTTGGTGCTATGCTCCAGCATTTTGGATTTGAGATAGAATGTTCCGTATTAGATGACAGTACAGAATGTCACCTTTCACATACATATTTATGTATGTACAGTGGCTTGCAAAAGTTTTCACCCCCCTTGGCATTTTTCCTATTTTGTTGCCTAAAAACCTGTAATTAAAATAGATGTATTGGGGGTTTGTATCAGTTGATTTACACAACATTCCTACCACTTTGAAGATGCTAAATATGTTTTCTTGTTAAACAACCGATAAATAATAAGAACAGAGAACTTGTGCATAACTATTCACCCCCAAAGTCAATACTTTGTAGAGCCACCTTTTGCAGCAATTACAGCTGCAGGTCTCTTGGGGTTTGTCTCTATAAGCTTGTCACATCTAGCCACTGGGATTTTTGCCCATTTTTCAAGGCAAAACTGCTCCAGCTCCTTCAAGTTGGATGGGCTTCGCTGGTGTACCGCAATCTGAAAGTCATTCCACAGATTCTCAATTGGATTGAGGTCTGTGCTTTGACTTGACCAGTACAAGATATTTACATTTTTCCCCTTAAACCACTCGAGTGTTGCTTTAGCAGTCTCAAAATCTCTGGAAGACTGAAACAGGTTTCCCTCAAGAATTTCCCTGTATTAAGCGCCATCCATCATTCCTTCAATTTTAAAATAGGTGAGTGTCAGAAATTTATCCGAACATTCTGGGAAAAGGATGCTAAGTTTTCCCAATGTATAACCATGGATTTCAGCTCTAAATATGCACATTTTCGGACAAACCATATATGTATTGTGTAATATGATGTTATAGGACTGTCATCTGATGGAGTTTGAGAAGGTTAGTGAAAAAATTAATATATTTTGCTGGTTTATTCGCTATCGCTATTGTGCCTAACGAATCAATGCTGTTGTGTGGTTGGCTATTTTAGTAAGCTAATATAATGCTGTATTGTGTTTTCGCTGTAAAACACTTAAAGAATCGGAAATATTGGCTGGATTCACAAGATGTTTATCTTTCATTAACTGTATTGGACTTGTTAATGTGTGAAAGTTAAATATTTGTAAAAAAAAAAATTTTGAATTTCGCGCTCTGCCTTTTCAGTGGAATGTGGGAGGAGTGGCGCTAGATGAACCCCTGTCCTAGACAGGCTAACCAGTTTCCCAGTCCCTGCCAATGAAAAACATCCCCACAGCATGATGCTGCCACCACCATGCTTCACTGTGGGGATGAGGTTCTCGGGGTGATGAGAGGTGTTGGGTCTGCGCCAGACATACCTTTAGCGTTTTCCTTGATGGCCATAAAGCTCAATTTTAGTCTCATCTGACCAGAGTACCTTCTTCCATATGTTTGGGGAGTCTTCCACGTGCCTTTTGGCGAACGCCAAACGTGTTTGCTTATTTTTTTCTTTAAAGCAATGTGTTTTTTTCCGGCCACACTTCCGTAAAGCCCAGCTCTGTGGAGTGTACGGCTTAAAGTGGTCCTATGGACAGATACTCCAATCTCCGCTGTGGAGCTTTGTTATTGGTAATGGTGAGAGGTTGTAGCGGTATTTGTTCGAGAGGGGTAAAGAAGATTTTTGTTCGGGTGCCAGGCAGGTATTAACCATGCCGAAAGGAAAAGAGTAGAACAGAGAGAGTACCACTACCAGACCCACACACATCAGCAGAAGAGACTGCCTAGAGTGTAGCCTGTTACCCGGATAGCCACTGGAGAGAAAAGAGAATAGACACCCTATAAAACACACATCACAGCACAGTCCTTCCACAATTCTTGGTAACCCCACCAAGCATACCTCATACAATAATAATAATGGCAGAGCAATTAAAAAGCAACTTCATACAAGAATGAACCCAGTCATCAACAGAGGATTTGCAATAATTTGTATTCTCTTCCAGTGGAGAAGTGCAGAGGGTATGAAAGTGGGGGTGTTCATATACACAACGGCCTTAAAAATTTTCACAATCTTCTCGGCAACATGTCCGTAATACACCCCACCTCAACACAGTTCAAATAATAATAATACACACTTTAATAAAGCAATCTCCCTTTTAACTAAAATGTCCACCCAAATAGTTCTGACAGGGCAATAATAGTCCAGCTCCAATCAACTTCACTGGGAAGTGCATTAGGAAAATAGAGAGTCTGTTTCAGGGTAAAGTACTGGAATGATGGAGGGAAGAGAAAGCGAGAAAGGGAACAAGAGAGATCTTAGCTGTGGTCTTCAGGCGTGCCGGTGTACTGTCTGACTGTCCGATGGTTTGTTGGTTTGAAGGTTAAAGCTTCGCAACAATGTTGCTACTAATCCATGCGATCCATAACCGGCGCGGTCACAAACGAAAACAACCACGACGTAGAGCGATCACACCGATGACTGAATTAAATACGTTATAAACTACATGAAAATAAAAAAAACTTCTGCAGCATAGCAATCAAAACTGTCGCGCCACCCAAGAGCTCCTCCCCAAAGAGCTGAACGAGCTCTTTTAATTCCTCCTTCCTTACTGCTCATGCGCTCTTAAAGTGGCAGCGCACGGTGAAGGCTCCATGCAGGATTTCGCCACAAGGTTAGCATGTTTTGTTGTAGTCTCTGTTATTGGTAGTAATGGTGAGAGGTTAGCAAGTTTTGTTGTAGTCTATGTTATTGGTAATGGTGAGAGGTTAGTATGTTTTGTTGTAGCTCTGTTATTGGTAATGGTTAGGAGGTTGTATGTTTTGTTGTAGCCTCTGTTATTGGTAATGGTGAGAGGTTAGCATGTTTGTTGTAGTCTCTGTTATTGTAATAGGTGAGAGGTAGTATGTTTTGTTGTAGTCTCTGTTATTGGTAATGGTGAGAGTTAGCTGTTTTGTTGTAGCCTCTGTTATTGGTAATGGGTGAGAGGTAGCTCAATGTTTTGTTGTAGACTATGTTATTGGTAATTGGTGAGGGTTAGTATGTTTTGTTGTAGCCTCTGTTATTGTATTGGTGAGAGGTTAATATGTTTTGTTGTAGCCTCTGTTATTGGTAATGGTGAGTTAGCAATGTTTTGTTGTAGTCTCTGTATTGTAATGGTGAGAGGTTAGCAGTTTTGTTGTAGGCCTCTGTTATTGGTAATGGTGAGAGGTTAGCATGTTTTGTTGTAGTCTCGTTTATTGGTAATGGTGAGAGGTTAGCATGTTTTGTTGTAGTCTCTGTATTGGTAATGGTGAGAGTTGGCAGTTTGTTGTAGCCTCTGTTATTGTATAGGTGAGAGGTTAGCATGTTTTGTTGTAGCCTCTGTTATTGGTAATGCTGAGAGTTTAGCATGTTTTGTTTTAGTCTCTGTTATTGGGTAATGGTGTGGAGGTTAGCATGTTTTGTTGTAGCCTCTGTTATTGGTAATGGTGAGAGGTTAGCATGTTTTGTTGTAGCGCCTGTTATTGAGTAATGGTGAGAGGTTTAGCATGTTTTGTTGTAGCCTCGTTATTGGTAATGGTGAGAGGTTAGCATGTTTTGTTGTAGTCTCTGTTATTGGTAATGGTGAGAGGTTAGCATGTTTTGTTGTAGTCTCTGTTATTGGTAATGGTGAGAGGTTAAGCATGTTTTGTTGTAGTCTCTGTTTATTGTAATGGTGAGAGGTTAGCTGTTTTTAGCCTCTGTTATTGGTAATGGTGAGAGGTTAGCATGTTTTGTTGTAGTCTCTGTTATTGGTAATGGTGGGAGGTTAGCATGTTTTGTTGTAGTCTCTGTTATTGGTAATGGTGAGAGGTTAGCATGTTTTGTTGTAGCCTCTGTTATTGGTAATGGTGAGAGGTTAGCATGTTTTGTTGTGGCGTCTGTTATTGGTAATGGTGAGAGGTTAGCATGTTTGGTTGTAGTCTCTGTTATTGGTAATGGTGAGAGGTTTAGCATGTTTTGTTGTAGCCTCTGTTATTGGTAATGGTGAGAGGTTAGCATGTTTTGTTGTGGCGTCTGTTATTGTAATGGTGAGACGTTAGCATGTTTTGTTGTAGCCTCTTTATTGGTAATGGGAGAGGTTAGCATGTTTTGTTGTAGACTATGTTATTGGTAATGGTGAGAGGTTAGTATGTTTTGTTGTAGCCTCTGTTATTGTAATGGTGAGAGGTTATATGTTTTTGTTGTAGCCTCTTTCTTGGTAATGGTGAGTTAGCATGTTTTGTGTTGTAGTCTCTGTATTGGTAATGGTGAGAGGTTAGCATGTTTTGTTGTAGTCTCTGTTATTGGTAATGGTGAGAGGTTAGCATGTTTTGTTGTAGTCTCTGTTATTGGTAATGGTGAGAGGTATGGCATGTTTTTGTTGTAGCCCTGTTATTGTAATGGTGAGAGGTTAGCATGTTTTGTTGTAGCCTCTGTTATTGGTCATGCTGAGAGGTTAGCATGTTTTGTTTTAGTCTCTGTTATTGGTAATGGTGAGAGGTTAGCATGTTTTGTTGTAGCCTCTTTTTATTGGTAATGGTGAGAGGCTAGCATTTTTGTTGTAGCCTCTGTTATTGATAATGGTGAGAGGTTAGCATGTTTTGTTGTGCCTCTGTTATTGGTAATGGTGAGAGGTTAGCATGTTTTGTTGTAGTCTCTGTTATTGGTAATGGTGAGAGGTTAGCATGTTTTGTTGTAGTCTCTGTTATTGGTAATGGTGAGAGGTTAGCATGTTTTGTTGTAGTCTCTGTTATTGGTAATGGTGAGAGGTTAGCATGTTTTGTTGTAGCCTCTGTTATTGGTAATGGTGAGAGGTTAGCAATGTTTTGTTGTAGTCTCTGTTATTGGTAATGTGGGGGTTAGCATGTTGTTGTAGTCTCTGTTATTGGTAATGGTGAGAGGTTGCATGTTTTGTTGTAGCCTCTGTTTATTGGTAAGGTGAGAGGTTAGCATGTTTTGTTTGTGGCGTCTGTTATGGGTAAGGTGGAGGTTAGCATGTTTTGTTGTAGTCTCTGTTTATTGTAATGGTGGAGAGGTTAGCATGTTTTGTTGTGAGCCTCTGTTATTGGTAATGGTGAGAGGTAGCATTTTTGTTGTGGCGTCTGTTATTGTAATGGTGAGACGTTAGCGATGTTTTTTGTTGTAGCCTCTTTATTGGTAATGGGTGAGAAGGTGTCCATGACCGTTGGTTGTGGGTAGGTTTACGACAGTCATAAATACTTCTTTTCCCCCTTTTTCTTCTCTCCCACTATACTGATGTGACATAAGGAAACCCATGGGTTAACATAGAGATTCTGGGTAACATCAGAAGTTGGGGGAATGACTATATTCTGGTACCGACAACTGAACATATGCGGTGGTACTTAAGGTATATTATGTCAGTTCGGTTGCCCTCTGACACATTCTCATCAATGATAGAATGACATAAACTCTACTGTGGAAGTATAAATGTCAGAGGTATCGGATTCACATGGAATGTTGTTTAATTCAAATGTTTGAATTGAGATTATTTGTGAAAGATTAAATGTAAATTTAGCTTCCAAATGAGAGATCTGTGCTTTCATAAGTTTTCCTCTGCTCACAGTGGCCCACCCCTGTGAAGAGGCTGGGTTATAAACTTTTTCAGACACACCCCTCTCCCTCCACTAATAAAGGCCAGTGACAAAAATGTAACTTCCTGTTCCGGGTACATCTTTGGATGACGAATCCGATGGTCAAGATGGTTCAGACAATAACTACAGAACTAGGCCAACATCAGCATGGACTTTGATTGTGAATGGTATGAAACTTTGAACTCGTGTTCACTAACAGAAGTGATATCTCTAGCCGTTGAGTTGGTAACAGCTGCTAACAAACGCAGGTAGGAAGGACAGTCCGAGTATCCCGTCTTCCACACACAACGTTACTACAAAGTATTCCGTGACTACCAGAGACATTCTCCAAAGGACAGAGGACTTCGGGTTGGCGACACGGTCCATCTACCACCACTACTGAAGCGCAGCTCAGAGTAATAATTATTGCATTTTCTTTTAAATGGGCGGTAAATTTAAGAAATGCATCAGATACTGTATTTACGACAGCACAGCTCGCCTATGTTCAAGCCTCCCGCTCTTTCACTAAAATCCCGCCCCTTTCCTTTGTGTAACAAGCGTCATATCTATAACGCCAGCTAGGGACGTTTTTTCTGTATGACGTAATTTGTGATCAAGTTATGATTAATTGTATATGTGTGATTCTGTGTGATTAGTTAGGTATTTAAGTAAATAAATAATTAAACCCAATTTTGTATTGCTGATTCAACTTGTTAGCCAGGATTCTGCAGATAATCAAGGACTTACAACCTCAGATGAGACTGAATAAAAATGAACGATTAATGTGACGGCTATTTAGTAAAAATTACAAAATCTTAAGATTTTATTCGAAAGATAACAACTCTATAAATATTATTTCGTGGTGTCCCTCTCTAGTTAATTATATTACATGATTTAGTTCAATCAGGTAATATTAATTACGGAGAAATTATTTATAGAATAGCATGTCATAGCAATCAATCTGCATAGTCAAAGACACGACAGAGGTTAGCATGATTTGTTGTAGCCTCGTTATTGGTAATGGTGAGAGGTTAATATTTTTGTTGTAGCCTCTATGGTAATGGTGAGTTAGCATGTTTTGTGTGTCTATGTTATTGGAATGGTGAGAGGTTAGCATGTTTTGTGTAGCCTCTGTTATTGGTAATGGTGAGAGGTTAGCATGTTTTGTTTGTATCCTCTGTTATTGGTAATGGTGAGAGGTTAGCATGTTTGTGTGTAGCCTCTGTTATTGTAATGGTGAGAGGTTAGCATGTTTTGTTGTAGCCTCTGTTTATGGTAATGCTGAGAGTTAGCATGTTTTGTTGTAGCCTCTGTTATTGGTAATGGTGAGAGGTTAGCATGTTTTGTTGTAGCCTCTGTTATTGGTAATGGTGAGAGGTTAGCATGTTTTGTTGTAGTCTCTGTTATTGGTAATGGTGAGAGGTTAGCATGTTGTGTTGTAGTCTCTGTTATTGGTAATGGTGAGAGTTAGCATGTTGTTGTGGCGTCTGTTATTTGGTAGATGAGAGGTACTCTCTCACTCATTATTATTCATGATTCATTCATGATCTTTCTCACAGGCAGTCACAGGCTTGGAAGTAGTCCATTGTGTTCAAAGAATATGGGACCAAATCTATACTTTGACTACTTTAATACACTATAATGAATTGGTTCAGAATACTTATGACTTCAATATAGGGGGACTAGATACATAAGTGCTTTTAGTTTTCTAAATGTGAAACAGATTTGTCTTAAAAATACCCTAAAATAAAAGGTGACATTATATACTGTCACCGGCATATGAAACATTTGATCTCAAATCCAAATGTTGGAGTATAGAGTCACATTTAAAATGTTAACTTCACTGTCAAAATGGATATGGTGTGGACTGTATACTCAATACAATCTAAAATCTGATACCTCACTGTCTGTCCTTTGACTGATACTGCTTTTTAAACTGGTCTGGTCAGTCTACTCAAAATATTGTGTTTTATATGTTCAGCACTCTGATGTATCTGAATGAGCAAATATCTCCCATATTTTCACCACCAAAGAATAGCAGTGTGATTTTAATATGATTTGACTCTTTGCAGGCTGTCAGGCTGTCTAGTCACAGAGGAAGGCTGTGCTTCTCTGGCCTCAGCTCTGAGGTCAAACCCCTCACACCTGAGAGAGATGGACCTGAGCTACAATCACCCAGGAGACTCAGGAGTCAGACTGCTCTCTGCTGGACTGGAGGATCCACACTGCAGACTGGAGAAACTCAGTATGTAGAGGGTTTATGTCAATGTTCATATCAGACATGTTTGACTTATCAGGCTAGTTAAGACAAACATTCTGACCCACTTGGACAAGGTGTGTGTGTGTGTTGTTGTGTGTGTGTGTGTGTGTGGGTGTGTGTGTGTGTGTGTGTGTGTGTGTGTGTGTGTGTTGTGTGTGTGTGTGTGTGGGTGTGGTGTGCTGTGTGTGTGTGTGTGTGTGTGTGAGTTCAGGTGTATCCCTCAATGACTGTCTGTTCTTCTGCTTACCGCTACAGTGTGGAACAATGGTGGAGAGAACAGAATGAAACCTGGGGCTTAGAAAATGTGAGTGTTGACTGCTGTGAAGAAAGACTAAGAATAAGTCTTAATTCAATTAAGTCAAAGTCAAAGACCACCATCATTACTTATTGGTCATATTAAAATATCAGCTGTAGTTCTACAGAGACAGAAATCAGGGACACCAAAGTTTACAAAGAAGTTTGATTGACAATGTGTGTGTCTGTGTGTGTGTCACTTTCGTGTTACATAAGAAATGTGATGTTTGTTTCATGCATGCATACAGGTGTGTGTATGTGTGGCGCGTTTGTGTGTGTGGTGTGTGTGTGTGTGTGGTTGTGTAATTAATGTGAATAAGTGTGTTTATATTACCATACAGTATAACATATGATTCATTCAACAAGTCTCAAGTTACCTACAGAAGCAGAAATCAGGGACCCAAAGTTTACAAGAGAGTTTGCTTTGACTGTGTGTGTGTGTGTGTGTGTGTGGTGTGGTGTGTGTGTGTGTGTGTGTTGATTAATGGGATACGTATACGTGTGTTTTATATTTCCGATCATTCAACAAGTCTCAGTTACCTTAACTTCTCCTTTTGATAACTACAAACATCTAAATTAAATGAATTAGTGAAAAGTATGTTAACATTCTAAGTGAATGATATGATTTCTAATATTGTGTGTCTGCGTTTCATCCATCAGATGTCTGTGATCTCACACTGGACCCAAACACATATAATGCGCCTCTCTCTGTCTGATGAGAACAGAAAGGTGACACATATCTTAAGTGCCATCCGTATACTGATCACCCAGAGAGATTTGGAGCGCTGTGGAGAGGTGCTGTGTGAGAGAGGGTTCTGACTGGGCGCTGTTACTGGGAGGTAGAGTGGAGTGGGAGAGGAGAGGAAGTGTGGAGTGGGAGAAGGGTTGATATAGGAGTGACATATAAAGGAATCAGCAGGAGAGAAGGGGGTGATGACTGTTGGCTTGGATTCAATGACAAGTCCCTGGAGTCTGCGCTGCTCTGACAACAGTTACTCTGCCTGGCACAATAAGATTCCACTACCATGACGTTCCCCTCCTCAAGCACCCACAGAGTAGGAGTGTATCTGGACTGGCCAGCCGGCACTCTTCCTTCTAACAGTCTCCTCTGACACAATGACCCACCTTACACATTCACCTCCACATTCACTGAGCCCCTCTATCCAGGGTTTCATCTTTGGGGTTGTGGCGCCTCAGCGTCCCTTTGTCAGTTGGTCCCTGTGTCAACCACAACATGATGTTTCACTCTAAATCAGGGTCATGTTCAGTAGAAGACACACTGGAGCAACAATGTAGAATATCTCTCTAGTTATGAGATAAATGTTTATATTATATCTAAATATTCATGATTTTACACCACCTATGTATAATAGTCATTAAAAGGAATGCATCACACACTGTGTTGTAGACACTGGGTTTCGTTTAGAAATGATTGATCTTGTTGTATTGAGCTTCTTGGTGATTGTAAATATTGTAGAATGTTTATTTGTCAAATTCTTGAGACAACACACCTGTTTGTGTATAAACTCAATTCAACTGAATGAAATTATGTGACAGATGTGACTAATAAAGATCATCAAACAGATGGAAGAAGAGAGGTGAAATGTTTTAATATTGATCACAATAAAACAGTACAGTAATAGATGGAAAGAAGAGAGGTGGAAATGTTTTAATACTGATCACAATATTGACAGTACAGTAATAGATGGAAGAAGAGAGTGGAAATTTTAATATGATCACATTATGGCAGTACAGTAATAGATGGAAGAAGAGAGGTGGAAATGTTTTAATATTGATCACAATATGACAGTACAGTAATAGATGCAGAGAAAGAGAGGTGGAAATGTTTTAATACGATCACAAGTATGACAGTTACGAGTAATGATGGAAGAAGAGAGGTGGAAAGTTTTAATATTGATCACAATATGATAGTACAGTAATAGATGGAAGAAGAGAGGTGGAAATGTTTTAATATTGAATCACCAAGATGAACAGTACAGTAATAGATGGAATAAGAGAGGTGGAAATGTTTTATACTGTCACATATGACAGTACAGTAATAGATGGAAGAAGAGAGGTGGAATGTTTAATTGATCACAACATGGCAGTACAGTAATAGATGGAAGGAAGAAGAGGTGGATAATGTTTAAATTGACACAATATGACAGTACAGTAAGATAGATGTAAGAAGACAGGTGGAAATGTTTTAAATTGATCACAATATGACAGTACAGTAATAGATGGAAGAAAGAGGTGGAAATGTTAATATTGATCACAATATGACAGTACAGTAATAGATGAAAGAAGAGAGGTGGAAATGTTTTTAATATTGATCACAATATGACAGTACAGTAATAGATGGAAGAAGAGAGTGGAAATGTTTTAATATTGATCACAATATGACAGTACAGTTGTAACGCTCGTCTACTGTCGTCTCCTCCACAGCGAGGAGAGCGAGAAGGATCAGAGGACCAATGCGCAGCGTGATAGTTTGACATAATGTTTTAATTAAATAATAGAACGAAACACGAAAATAACACTTGACAAACTACAAAAACAAATAAAAAGATGTAGACAGACCTGAACATGTGAACTTACATAAACACGAAGAACGCACGAAAGGAACAGTCTACAATCACGAACGACAAAACTAAACAGTCCCGTGTGGTAACATAAATGGACACAGGAGACAACCACCCACAAACCAAACAGGAGAACATCCTACCTTTAATATGGTTCTCAATCAGAGGAACGTCAAACACCTGCCTCTAATTGAGAACCATATCAGGCAACCATTAACCCAACATAGAAACACAAAACATAGAATGCCCACCCCAATTCACGCCCTGACCAACTAAACACATACAAAACAAGAGAAAACAGGTCAGGAACGTGACAACAGTAATAGATGGGAGAAGAGAGGTGGAAATGTTTTAATACGATCACAAATGACATACAGTAATAGATGGAAGAAGAGGGTGAATGTTTTAATATTGATCACAATATGACAGTACAGTAATAGATGAAAAGAGCGGTGGAAATGTTTTAATACTGATCACAATGACAGGACAGTAATAGGGGTTGTGTGCAGTACATAGAAATGGGTCTTATTCCAGTTGAAGAGCAAGCTTTATCTCACCACACTCACTAATCATTCTGTTACTACTACTGTATGATGCTGTAAACACACACTCACTAATCATTCTGTTACTACTACTGTATGATGCTGTAAACAACTCACTAATCTTCTGTTACTACTACTGTACGATGCTGTAAACACAAACACAATCATTCTGTTACTACTACTGTATGATGCTGTAAACACACTCACTAATCATTCTGTTTACTACTACTGTACGATGCTGTAAACACACTCACTAATCATCTGTTACTACTACTGTATGATGCTGTAAACACATACTCACTAATCATTCTGTTTCTACTACTGTATGATGCTGTAAACACTCACTAATCATTCTGTTACTACTACTGTATGATGCTGTAAACACACACTCACTAATCATTCTGTTACTACTACTGTAATGATGCTGTAAACACACACTCACTAATCATTCTGTTTCTACTACTGTATGATGCTGTAAACACACTCACTAATCATTCTGTTACTACTACTGTATGATGCTGTAAACACACTCACTAATCATTCTGTTACTACTACTGTATGATGCTGTAAACACACTCACTAATCATTCTGTTACTACTACTGTACGATGCTGTAAACCACACTCACTAATTCATTCTGTTACTACTACGTGTATGATGCTGTAAACACACTCACTAATCATTCTGTTACTACTACTGTATGATGCTGTTAAAAACACTCACTAATCATTCTGTTACTACTGTATGATGCTGTAAAACACTCACTAATCATTCTGTTATTTACTGTATGATGCTGTAAACACACTCACTAATCATTATGTTACTACTACTGTTACGATGCTGTAAACACACTCACTAATCATTCTGTTACTACTACTGTATGATGCTGTAAACACACTCACTAATCATTCTGTTTCTACTACTGTATGATGCTGTAAACACACACTCACTAATCATTCTGTTTCTACTACTGTATGATGCTGTAAACAACACTCACTAATCATTCTGTTACTACTACTGTTATGATGCTGTAAACACACTCAACTA